>NC_057415.1:7685700-7766735 GCF_019320065.1 Cervus canadensis | reverse complement strand
ACATCAGAACAGTAATGAGCAAGCCAAGATATATGGTGTCCAGAAAGCGATTTCAATGATGAATGGAATCATGTCTCTTTCATTGAATTCAAAGTAAGGGATTTATTACTTGCACAGAATTTAATGCTCTAGCTCATTTGGAATAGCTCATCATTTTACAGTTTGTCACATAACTAGATAGCATCAGTCATTCAAGTAAGGAAAAAATAAATCATTTTATTGGTTTTGTTTGTGAGGTTTTTGTTTTATTTTTGTGGGGAAAAAATGTTTTTATTTTCTGATGTGTTTACTTTTATAGCAGATACATCTTCAACTGACAAGTTCACACCGAGAATTCAGGTGTTCATTTGACATCAATGATTATAAATACAGTTTGGTAATTTTATAACATTATAAAATCTAATTTTATGTTACATTGTATATAATACATTATATGTCTAATATAGTAAAGTTTATAAACAGAAATTTCATTAAAATTTTTTCTATAATGTATTGAATCAGAGAAGCAGCAGTTATTGGAAACATCAAAATAAAATTATTTTTTTTCCACCTATATCTACCCCCCTCCTCCATCACCAGTTCAGTAAGTGGGAGGCAGGGGTGGGTCATCAGTGTATTCTCTACTACATAATTTTAAAAAAAGGAACCCAGGAGCTTCCCCAGTGGTCCAGTGGTTGAGAATCCACCTACCAATGCAAGGAACACAGGTTGATCCCTGGTCCAGGAAGATCCCATATGCCAAGGGGCAACTAAGCCCATGTGCCACAATTACTGAGCCTTCACTCTAGAGCCCGTGCTCTGCAAAAAGAGAAGCCAACCTCAATGAGAAGCGCACACACTGCAACTAGAGAGTAGACCCCACTCGCTGCAACTAGAGAAAGCCCACGTGCAGCAACAAATACCCAGTACAGCCAAAAATAAAATAAATAAATAGATAACATTAAAAAAAAAAAAAAAGCAGCCCGGGCTCCTCTTCTCTGACTCTCATGCCCAGCCACCTCCTGAGGTGTGCATACCCAACTCTCTCTGCTTCTGCCCCAACCAGGTCTCTGATCCTTTTCTTCTGGCCACCGGGTACATATAATTCAGGTCAGCTCTTCAGTGAGGGCCAGTTTTCTTAAATTCAGAGGCAGGAATCAAATGTCCCATTTGCTCTTGGGTTCAAACCAGAATCTCCAGTCTAGGGTTGGCAATAGCAAAACTGATGTTTTGAGGCCCCCTGCAATCCCACCCCTTTTGCCATTTTGTGTTTCTTCTCTACGTATCGGAAACCAAAGAGAGAAAGTCATGCTTCACTGGGACTTGTGCTCTCATGTAATCTCATATGATCACAGTTTGTGCAATCCATAGTACCAGGCAGAATCCTCACGATTAATGTGACTAGCAAAGCAGTGATATATCTGTTCACTACTGCTGCTGCTGCTGCTAAGTCACTTCAGTCGTGTCCAACCCTGTGTGATCCCATAGACGGCAGCCCACCAGGCTCCCCCATCCCTGGGATTCACTACATGAGCTGAAATTTCAATTTCACATGGAAAGAAAACACCACCACAATCCAATCCATTTTCAGGTTCTTATATCTTGAATGGAATATCTGCAGTAGCAGTAACTGTTTTAATTTCTGTTTTATGCATGTATGCTAAGTCGCTTCAGTTGTGTTTGACTCTTTGCGACCCTATGGACCGCAGCCTGCCAGGCTTCTCTGTCCATGGGATTCTCCAGGCAAGAATACTGGAGTGGGTTGCCATTTCCTTCTCCAGGCTATCTTCCCCACCCAAAGATTGAACCCGTGTCTCCTGCATTGGCAGGTGTGTTCTTTACCAGTAGCACCATCTCAGAAGCTGAGATAGGAATCAGATCCTGCTCAGGGAATGTTTGCCCCAAACAGGGGGAACAAGAGCAAAATCACTGATTTACTTCCACTGCGGGGAGGGGTGGGGTGGAATTAATAAAACGCTTAATTTTCTTTCATAATTGTTCTCTCTTGAGTTTTTCTCAGTTTGATGGGGGCAGGGGAAGTTCTCAGATGGGATGTTAGTGTTTTTTAATTTTAGATAAGAAAATGAGTCACTGTTTTTTTTTGTTTTTTTGTTTTTTTTTTTTTTTTCCGGAAAACAACTCCAGGTCATACACTATTATTCCATTTCAGAATTTTGTATGGTTTTACTGATGACTTTAGGCAACTGTCAACCCATAGGTCAAGGATTGGTGTCTGGATCAATATCATACCCTCTAAGACGCCAAGTGTCACGAATATGCTCCACAGACCTGGGTCAGCACTGGCAGGATTTATTGTTTTTATTATTTTTACTATTTACTTGAGAATACTATTCATTTCATTGGGAGCAGGAAATAATTACATTTTGCCAGTTTTATTAGTCTCCTAGGGCCACCATAAGAAATTATCACAAACTTGGTGACTTAAAACAACCAAAATTTATTCTCTCACAGTTCTGGAGACTAGAAGTTTAAAATTAAGGTATCCACAGGGCCATGCTAACTCCAAAACTCTAGGGAAGAATCCTTCATTGTCTCTTCAAACTTCTAGTAGCTCCAGGCTCTTCAGTTTATGTCCCCATAATTCTAGTCACTGCCTGTCTTCGCATGTTTTCTAGTCTGTGTGTAGGAAGGCTCTTGTTCTGTCTAGTCTCTGGTCATTGGATTTAGGGCCCACCTGTACCCAGGAGGGTCTCATCTTGAGATCCTAAATTATATCTGCAAAAACTTTTTTTCCAAATAAGGTCACACTTACAGGTTCTTTTAACATGCCCCCACTCAGCCCATTACACCAGGGATGTAAGAAGAGGATGTGGAAGCCTGAGTTAGCTGGTTCTGTATTTCTGATGTCTTTTAAGGATTTCAAGCCACTTAAAGATCACACTGCTGAGGTGGATGAACCTCGAGCCTGTTATACAGTGAAGTAACTCAGAAAGAGGAGAAATGATTATCATATATTAACGCACATATATGGAATCCAGGGAAAAAAATGGCACTGATGAACCTATTTTCAGGGCAGGAGTAGAGACGCAGACATAGGAACAGACTTGTGGACACAGAGGGGAAGGGGGGCAATTTAAGAGAGTGGCACTGACATGTATACACGACCATGTGTAAAATAGATAGCTGGGGGAAGCTGCTATATGGCACAGGAAGCTCAGGTCGGTGCCCTGTGATGACATAGAGGGGTGGGATGGATGGGTGGGAAGGAGGCTCAAGACGGGGGGGATACATTATATGCATACATATGGCTTTTGTGTCCATGGGGTCATAAAAGAGCTGGACACAACTTAGTGACCAAACAACAATTGTCTCCAAGCTACATAGGGCTTCCCAGGTGGTACAGTGATAGAATCCACCTGCCAATGCAGGAAACACAGGAGAAGCAGGTTCAATCCCCAAGGTTGGGAAGATCCCCTGAAGTAGGAAACGGCAACCCCCTCCAGTATTCTTGCCTGGGAAATGCCATGGCCAGAGGAGCCTACCAGCTTACAGTCCTTGGGGTCGCAAATAGTTAGACACAACTTAGTGACTGAGCACACACACATGGCTGATTCAATTTGTTGTAGAGCAGAAACTAATACAACATTGTAAAGCAAATACTTTCCAATTAAAAATAAATTTACACAAGTATTTTAATGATGGACTTACAAGTGGAAAATATCCTCAACTATCCACTACTAAGAAAGAATAACAAATAAAATTTGGTTACATTAAAAAAAAAAATGCCCTTCAAAGCTTCCCAGCAGGTTCTATCCCAAATCTGGCTTTTGCCTAGTGTGGAGAAGAAGATACACTGATTTAAGAAAGAGACATTTGAAAGAAGTCTTATAAGTCATTCTGTACATTCTTCCACCAAAACTCCACTGGTGAGTGTTCAATAAACATTTCATGAAACTAAACCTACTAATATAACTAATACAACTTCCTTCATTATCCCTTCCAGTTCAAATTACCATCCTGCTTAAACCTAACATCTACCTTCCCACTCTTATTCCCAAGTGTTGACCAAAGTACTCATGTACCTCATGTTAAATTCATGACCATCACCAACAAATTGACATTAAACACTGATCAGCCATCCTACCTCACTTTCCTTGCTCTCCACCTTCTAGAACTATTTTATATCTTCTCCTTTATCATCAAATAAATATTATCAGCGCTCGTAATTGGTAATCTTGCTTCTCAATGTATTGATGAAATTGAAACAATCTTCCCATCCTCAATAGTAATTAGCTGACATCGATATCCAAAATCTCTATCTTTGCCTTTCTTCTTGTTGTAATGTTTTCCTATCAGACATCACTACTTTTGGATAGCTTCTCATAACTCCTGAAAGACCTCACTCTGGCAATGAGCTCTTCTTCCTATCATCAGCTCTCCTCCGTGAATCATTGCCATTTTCATGTATCAGTCCTACTAGTACCCAGGTTTGCTATTTATTTGCTATTTGCAAACCCAGGTTTGCTATTTATTTGCTAAGTCATGCCTGACTCTTTGAGACTCCATGGACTGCAGTACGCCAGGCTTCTCTGTTCTTCACTGTCTCCTGGAGTTTGCTCAAACTCATGTCCGTTGAGTTGGTGATGCCATCCAACTATCTCATCCCCTGCCACCCCTTCTTTTGCCTTCAATCTTTCCTAGCATCAGGGTCTCTTCCAGAGGGTTGACTCTTCGCATCAGATGGCCAAACTTTTGGAGCTTCAGCTTCAGCGTCAGACCTTCTAATGAATATTCAAGGTTGATTGCCTTTAGGATTGACTGGTTTGATCTCCTTGCAGTCCAAGAGACTCTCAAGAGTCTTGTCCAGCACCACAATTGGAAAGCATAAATTCTTTGGTGCTTGCTCAGCCTTCTTTATGGTCCAACTCTCATATTTATGCAAGACTACTGGAAAAACCCTAGCTTTGACTATACAGGCCTTTGTTGGCCAAGTCTCCAAGTATGTTATAGCAACTCCAACATGTTATGATAAAACTTTTCCTAGGCCTGAAAACTCTCATCTATTTGGTGATTTCTTCTCCTTTCCCCTTTTCAGCAATTCTTTTTCATTTTTCAACACATTTTCTTTGCATTTCATTTCCCATTTCTCTATGGACTCTACCCATGGTTAAGTTCAAAACTCCTTCATGTTGTCTTTTTCATTGGTTATCTCTGCATCTTTAACTTCCTTAAATTTACTTGAAAATTTTTCCTGTTATTTGTTGATTTTTTTTTTACTATATCAGTAATTTCTCTCTCTCTCTCTTTCTTTTTTTTTTTTATATCCAATGTATGCAGAAATAAAATCCTGTGGAGAATCTACCTACCTTAGTTTTCAACTTGGGGGACTGATTTTTTAAAATATTTTATTTTAAAATATTGGAGAGCTGTTAAATTATGCATGTATCTACTTTAGCAACATCATAATATCCCTATTAATATAAATTCTATGTATCATACAAAATAGTCATTGGGTTCTAAAATCTACCAGAATAATGAATAATTATCTTTAAAAATTGGCAGGACCTCTGTTTCCTTAGAGGTGATTGAAGCCTGATATTTTGTGCAAATTATATTATTAAACTATTTCTCTGGAGCAAAAGGGTCTAAATATAAATCTAATTGTGCACATTGGTATAACCCTTTACAGTTTTCAAGGAAATTTTATATCCATTATTTTATTTGATCCTTACAAACGCTCTGTAAGATACTGGTATTTAGCTAATTTTCACAAACAGGAAGAAAGAGACTCTTAGAGTGTATAGGGCTCACCTGTGAAAAAATAAGTGTACGTGCTAGTCACTCAGACATGTCCGACTCCTTGCAACCCCATAGAGCCCACCAGGCTCCTCTATCCATGGAATTTTCCAGGCAAGAATACTGGTGTGGGTAGCCATTCCCTTCCCCAGGGGATCTTCCTGACCCAGGGACTGAACCCAGATCTCCTACATTGTGGGCAGATTCTTTACTATCTGAGCCACCAGGGAAGCCCATATGATTCACCTAACACTCTCCAACTAGTACTCAACTTAAACCCATGGTCATTATGCCAGTGGCTCAACCTGGAGTGCACATTAGAATCACCTGGGGAGCTTTGATAAATCTTGAAACTCAGGCTGGACCCCATTCCAATTAAATCAGAATCTCAGGGGGTGAAAACAAGGCATCAGTATTTTTGAAAACTCTCCAGGTAATTTTAGTGCATAGCTAAGTCTGAGAACCAGTAGATTACCTGTCCTTTCTGGACGAGTGCTGTCTCTCCAACTCCCTCTGCTCTCCCCTTCAAAAAGGATTTAAAAAAGAAAAAAGGATTTTTACTTCAGCTTATAGGATAAGATGACCCTCTTGGGACCAAGTTTCTTACAGCATAGATATCAGCCATTTATAAGGGAAAAACAGAATAAAGAAACAATATCAGTCACATTAGATATATAACTTTCTCTCAAGCCTGTGATAGATGTTTCTGCAACTGTCTTTTTTTTTTGACCGTACCACATAGTCATGCAGGATCTTCGTTCTCAACCAGGGATCAAACCCACTCCCCCTGCAGTGAAATCACAGACTCTTAACCATCGGCCTTCCAGGGAAGTCCTTCTACATCTGTATCGACTGGAAGATAAAAGGTATCTAAAAGGTATACAGTGTGATTTATGGTAAGCATCGAAACATTTGGGCCTATCTCATAGGTTTTCACACATCACATGGACTTTCATATTCAAATTCACATTTAAATATCTTATGAATATCATCATCTTCTTACTCTTCCTAAAGGAATTACAAATGTGACTCTGACAATATAGCTTACTTATGTCTTTTTTTTTTCTTTTCCTTTATTTATTTATTTTTTTTTCAGTGGGTTTTGTCATACATTGCCTATGTCTTTTTAATAGCTGGGGATAACGTTAGAGTGGTTTGAGAAAGAGCTTAAGTATCTTAACAGGTCCTAGAAATGTATCCGATATATGTAAGGTCAGAGAACTGTTGGTTGTAAAATAATTTTTACATTTATCCCCTTGGCTCTGAGGCTGAACTGGAAAGTGGCAGTTATTCTTCAATGACAATGAGATAGCTCTGCTCCTAAGCGTGCGCTGGGGAGGGACAATGTTGGTAAATTGTAAACCAGCATCTCACTGCAGTCCTTCAATTATTAAGAGAGCATTTTTTCTTGCAAAGTTGGGCTGCGAATGAAAAGTAAATAAAAAATAAACATTCCCAGAGTACAAGTATATTCCAAGACTGATAGTAATATTACTGGAAAAAGAAGAGTATAAAAACTAAATTTAAAAATGATGCTCCTTAAATATTTAAAATGATAATCAGGTCTTAAGAATATAAGGTTTATTGTTACATTTTATTCTGAAACCATTGGTTCAGTTTGCTACATGTAAAAATGGGAATGTAATTTTTTAAAAGTTATTTATTTGTTCATTTTTGGCTCTGGGTCTTTGTTGCTGCATGCAGGCTTTCCCTAGTTGTGGTCCGCAGGCTTCTCATTGAGTTGGCTTCTCTTGTTGCAGAGCACAGGTTCCAGGTGTGCATGCTAGTTGCTCCACAATATGTGGGATCTTTCCCGATCAGGAATCAAACTGGTGTCCTCTGCACTGTAAGGCATTCTTAACCACTGGACCACCAGGGAAGCCCTGGAGGTGTAATTTTTAAATTTACACAAAGCCTGAAGAGTTTGCTTCTTAATTTTCTCAGCACATAAAAAATGGAATGAAATCATGTTTATGTTGTTACTGAACTAGTTTTTATTGCTATATTTTAAGTGAAATATATTTAATTATGATGGCTTAGGTGAGTGATTATATGGAATTTGTCAGAGACCAGTATTCTGACCATTTACTTATCTCTAAATATTACACTAAAATGGCCATGTCACCTCAGCTTTGGGGAAAAAACAGAGCAAAGCAGTAGAGTATAAAGAATATAATGTCAGATTTTGAGCTAGGAGAATAGCAATTTCTGCGATTTAATCTCAAACTGATCTTCATCAGATCTGTAACTTGTATAAATAACAAGTTATCTTTGTAGCAGATTTATGTGTGTGTGCTGTGCTTAGTCACTCAGTCCTGTCTGACTCTTACGAGCCCGTGGACTGCAGCCCGCCAGGCTCCTCTGTCCATGGGGATTCTCCAGGCAAGAATACTGGAGTGGGTTGCCATGCCTCCTCCAGGGGATCTTCCCAATCCAGGGATCAAACCCAGGTTGCAGGTGGGCTCTTTACCGGCTGAGGTACCTGGGAAGCCCATAAATATCTTATGAAGAGAAAAATATATATTTACTACTTTAAAAAAACTAAAAAGAGGTAATAGAGTAATGAATATACCTAAATTGACTGTTTATTGGATATAAAGAATAGCACTATGTTAGAAAATAGATTGCAAAGGTGACCAAGACAGTGGATACCTGGGAAGCCCATATATATATATGACAAATATATATTTACTACTTAAAAAAAAACTAAAAGCAGATAATATACACTTTTATATATATACAGATTTAATATATATTTTAAATATATACAGATTTAATACACTTAAATCGATCATTTATTGGATATAAAGAATAGCACTATGTTATTTAAGAAAATAGATTGGAAAGGTGATCAAGAAAGTGGAGTATGAAGACCCTGAACTCCTCGACTCTCACAGGCACACCAAAATCACACAATTTACAGAGCGACAATCTACAAGAACAACCTGAAGACTAGCAGTAAACATTTCCCCACAACTGAAGATAGAAAGAAAGAGTCACAATCTGATGTGAAGGGGGGGTGGGGGGGCGGTGAGTAGAGAAGTACCCTGATGAAGACCTAGACCTCTGTGTGGGAATCCCACAAATGGGAGGATAATCACAGTTGCAAAGGTTCTCCCCAAGGAGGAAGAAGCTGTGGAGAAGGGAACCCTTGTGCACTGTCGGTGTGAACGTAAATTGGTGCAGCCACTATGAAATAGTGTAGAGAGTCCTCAACAACTTAAAGATAACAGTGCCATACGGCCCAGTACGTCACTCGTGAATATTACCTGAAGAAAGAGAAAACACTAATTTGAAAGATATGTGCACGCTAATGTTCGCTGCAGCACTGTTTACAACAGCCAAGATATGCGAGGGACATTAAGTGTCCATGTGTGTGTGCGCAGACTCAGTCACTCAGTCTTGTCCAGCTCTTTGTGACCCCATGGATTGTAGCCTGACAGACTCCTCTGTCCATGGGATTCTCCGCCAGAGTACTAGAGTGGGCAGCCATTCCCTTCTCCAAGGGATCTTCCCAACACAGGGATTGACCCTGAATTGCAAGGCAGATTCTTCACCATCTGAGCTACCAGGGAAGCCCCCTCATTGTCCCTTTAATCCATGCACACCCACTAGAATTTAAGCTTCATCAAAGCAGGGAAAACCTCAGCACCTAGAATGATACCTAGAGTACAGCAGCCCCCCCCCCATAAAAAAGTGTAGACCAAATGGGTGGATAAATGTGAGATATTCTGAAGGACTGGAGGGATCTCATTTGACAGTCTGAAAACAGAAAAAGTCCTTCTGGCCATAGCGGTGTCTGTGGACAAAGGAACAATGACTAGTCAAGGGTACCACGCGTCTGGAGTACACTGACCCACCTAGACGGCTGGGACATGCCTGATGTTTGCATGATTCCTAAAACCCTGGAGGGTCAAGTCGACAGAAACCTTGTGATTTTTCTGATGCAGTTCCCTCAGAGGAGATAATTAAGGTTTGAAATGTGAAATGACTTGCTAAATTCACATGGCAACCAGGGGAGACAATAGGCTTTCAGATTCCTGGTTCAAATATCTCCGCATATACCCATATCCCGCAGCCTACTTGCTAAGGACTAAATTGTGTTCGCCTCAAATTAATATGTTGAAGCCCTAACGCCTCAATGTGACTGTAATTGGAGACAGAGCCCCTAAGGAAGTAATTCAAATCAAATGAGGCCATAGGCTGTTCTGATAAAATTGGTACCCTGATGAGCAGAGACTCTCTGTGACCCCATGGACTGTACCCCACCAGGCTCCTCTGTCCATGAGGAGTATTCCAGGCAAGAATACTGGAGTGGGTTGCCATTCCCTTCTCCAGGGGATCTTTCTGACCCAGGGATTGAACCCAGATCACCCACATTGCAGACAGATTCTTAACCATCTGAACCACCAGGGAAGCCTCTAAGAAGAGACAGCAGAGAGCTTGTTCTCGTGCTCGCTTCCGCATACACATGGAGCAAGGACCCTGTGAGGACACAGTGAGAAGGTGGCTGTCTGTAAGCCAGGAAGAGAGCCTTCACCAAGAACTGAACCCTGAGCACCTTGATCATAAAATTTCCCAGCCTCCAGAACTCTGAGAAAATAGATTTCTCTCTGTTAAGCCACTCAGTTTAGAGTATTCTGTTATGGCACTGAGCTAGCTAAGACACTGCCATCCTTCCTCAGTCAGTGCCTCTTGATAAAACCAGCATCAAACTGCTAATCTACCTCTCTGGGTGATTGTGTCAATCACTTAGAGGGGAATAAGGAATAAACTGGGAAGTGAGTTATAAATAATATCTTTAGCCAGCTCACATTCTTAGGCATAGTCTTCACAGGTGATTCACTCAAATAATTCAGTGGCTTCGACTTGACGTTTATAACAGCTATCAGAACTCTATCTATGTGAACATTTCAGAAGAGATTCAAACTATCTTCTCCTGTTGTCTTGTTCTTTGGGAACAAGCTGCATATGAAGGTGAGGGCAGGGACAGTCAGGGAAAGACAAGCTTCTATTTTCTTTTTCAGTCTATCAGTTTCCCTGGGTAATTCACCCAGCGTGAAAGCAATGAAGCATGGATTTCACTTGTAATGATATAAACCCAAGCATATTAACCCAATTATTTTATTAAATTACTTACAGAAAATTTCTCTTATCTGGTGCTCTAATATCACCTTTTTCTTCCTAGAACTCAAAAAGAAAACTGGAGACTCGAGTCTTATTTTAGAAGAATCCCTGCCAGCAAAAATATTGATATTTAAAGCCTGAGTTTGGAGGCAAGAAAGTGGGAGAGATTGCATTAGAATTCATTTCATTTCACCCATGGTTTATAAAATGTAAATGATATGCAAAGCACTGGTTATGGTGTTGAAAATGCAAGAAAACCTAAGACTTGCTCTGTGGTCTGGTTAGAGATATGTATAAGATTCAGCAGAAAGCATTCAGAAGCAATGTGGAGACCAGACAAGATGCGATATGTGTACAAATATCAAATCGCTTCTCCCCGATTCTTATCTAAATGACCTAAATGACATAAAGATTATGAAAAGATATTCAGTGCTGTAGTTCCAGGAATGATTTTATATACCAGAAACCTTGAAGAAATCATTCAGATATAGCAAGATAGGGAGATAGGATTAGATTAAAATAAAGAATCATCGGGCTTCCCTGGCAGCTCATTGGTGAAAAGTCCATCTGGCAGTGCTGGAGACATGGGTTCCATCCCTGGCCCAGGAAGATCCCACATGCCACAAAGCAGTGAAGCCTGTGAGCCGTAACTACTGAAACCCGTGTGTCTAGAGCCCATGCTCTGCAACAAGAGAAGCCAACCTCAGTGAGAAGCCCATGCATTACAACTAGACAGTAGTCCCCTCTTGCCAAAACTAGAGAAAAGCCCACACAGCAACCGAGACCCGGGACAGCCAAAAATAAATGAATTAATTTTTAAAAAAGCAAGAATCATTTCTTACAATGCTGTCTGCCCAGAAAGTAAGAGGAAGAGAATCCAGCTAAACTACTTTAATATCTTAGGATGTGAAGGAGCAGAGGAGTGAGGATCCGTACCGACAGGCTGTAGGGTAATGTGGAGAGAGACGGTGATGTCTTACCTCCACCATTCAATATCCAATGTCATGTTGAAGAGCTGGGTGAATCATCTCCATTCTACCAGCACATGTGGAACATCCTTCTGAGCTGGAGCCAGGTAGAAAGTACATACTAGGGGCAAGCATCAGGGAATCTGGTTCCCTAGGGATTCAACACAGGGAAGGTTCCTGCTGAGATGCCTTCCAGGACTGAGTCAGGCTTCCATATGCTGTTTGGTGACTGACATTGAAGAGGGAATGGAGATGTGTCAGCAGGCAACTGCCGCAAAGTAAACCAGAGAAAAACTGAGCTCCCCTGTCTCCCTTCCACTAGACCGAGAGACTGAAGAAGACATAGAGTCACCCAATCTTAGACAAAGCACACACATATACACACACAAAATCATGAATTCCTAACTCTACAAGCTAATCTTGAGCAAATGTGGACCTCCCTCCTAAAGGAACAATAAACAGAAAAGCCATTTAAACCATCGTATTTCATAACAAGAGGAACAAATATCATCTGAAATCCACAGGTATAATCAGAAGAAGGGACATTTTAAGGCAACTGTATAATTTTTATTCTCAGTTTCTTATGGTTTGTTTTGGCCCTGTGTCCAACTTTAGCATTTAATGCCCTCCACCCCCATCAGAGCTGATTCTTCTTGCATTTTTTCCTTCTCTCAGTAATTCATGTGTTCATCTTGACTGATTTCCCAGGAAGCATTCCACAGTAGTTCAGCTCACAGTAGTAGTAACCTTTTTTATTCACATCAAAAGAATAGAAACTTTAACCAAAGCATTTTATCAAAACAGAGCATTACAAATATGCACCTCTGGTGGTGTTGTCTTATTTCAAAGCAGTAGATGCCACAGGCCTTCTTTTTAACAATGACTGAAAATAGAGTTGATTTCCACCTTCACAGCTTATTATTTTCATTGTGAAAAGTAATTAAATATTATGTTGGAGATGAACAATGAAGTGTATAATAATAAGATACTCCAAACTAATCTTAGTTGAAGATCAACACTGCCCCTTTCAGTTGGCATAAGGTCTAAAACCCAGTGACAGAGCATTAAAATAACAAACCAAGTCAGATGCTTAAATGCACTGGAATCACCAAACCATTGGATCACCTTCAACGTTACCTTTAAGCCAATCCTCCCTAGGCAGTCTGCAATCTGCGGCTGATAAACGTTAGTAATTGTACATCCATTCCCTGTGCAGGGCCAGTTGAGGGCTATGCCAAGGTGGACAGCGTTTAACAGATGAGAAAACTGAGGCTGAAGAGCCTGTTGTTCCTCACACAGTTAATGAATGTTATGCCAGAATTGGGCTTTTTTGTGTGTGTGATCATACCTTCCCCCAGATCAGCTCTTCATCTACCCTGACTGCAGCAAACCATTTTTTCACTTCGGTCAAAACTCTTAAAATATATTTTGTAAGCTTTACAATATTCTACCATACAAATAGTCCATGATCTGCTCATGCATTCCTGAATCATTGGATATTTGTTTTTCTAATGTTTTGCTATTAAGTAACTATTGGAAGCAACAGCCTATATAAAATATTTTGCCTGAACTCCCTTCTGGAAGGTAGGATCTGACTAAGGGTTGGCTTTCAGGAGCCAGGGAACAAAAATGAGAACAGTGTAGGGCTAGTCTTCAGTCACTGGCCACGGAGTTAGGAGACTGCTGCCAGAGGCAAGCGAGCTTCAAGAACTGAACGGGCTGCCAAACCAAGCATCAGTCCAAAAAAGACAGAGAAAAGGTAAAACCACACCCATGGCAATGGGGTTATAAGCGAGAACGTTGTGTGTTCTCATTCAGCCATGTCCAACTCTTTGGGACCCTATGGACTGTAATCCACCAGGCTGCTCTGTCCATGGAATTCTCCAGGCAAGAATACTGGAGTGGGTTGCCATTTCCTTCTCCAGGGGATCTTCCCGACTCAGGGATCGAACCTGGGTGAGACAAACTAAGCAGGTACGGAAGAGAGATACCAGGTGGATCCTTGAAACATTATGCTGTCTGCAACACCACAGTGGCAGACAGGAGGAACTTGGCAAATCATGTACCTGATATTAAGTTTCTGTCTGAAATATCTCATGCCTTCTCCTAAATTCAAGGGGCAAAGAACTGAAATTATACCCCATGTGGGAAAGGAGGAAAACCAGAAACACAGATAAATACTACAAAAGACTATCACAGATAATCTATTAGAGTGCAGACACTAGAGGTTTTCAATAGTAAATGTATGTATAAAACACTCAGTCTTATATGTAAGAATTTCAAACAAGTGAAAATAAGAACAAATATGTTCTCATTTTAACAGTAATGACTTAAGATGATCAGATTATTGGTGGCCTTTTTCTGCTACTTTATGTGTTATTAATTTTATATAATGTGTCTAGGTTACTGTTAAAATGAGCAAGACTAATATTTATTACTGTTTATGCCTAGCTATTTTAATCAAGTTTTAAAATTCTGTTAACCACAACTCTGGATGGTCAGCTGTCTGGATGATGAAATCATAACCAGGGTACAACTAGTAAGGGAACAAAAAGGATATACAAATTGTAGGCA
Organism: Cervus canadensis; assembly: GCF_019320065.1. Classification (NCBI taxonomy): domain Eukaryota; kingdom Metazoa; phylum Chordata; class Mammalia; order Artiodactyla; family Cervidae; genus Cervus; species Cervus canadensis. Next base: position 7,752,330 of record NC_057415.1, on the reverse strand, counting down.
GAAAAACAAGGAAAAAGGTAAACAGACTGTGTATAGCCAGCATTAAAGATATGAATGTTCATTTTGAATTGATGAAAAGAACAAAGAGAAAGAAAAACTTTTCTCTATTCTACATATCCATATGACAAAATTAATATCTGCAAAGAGCTGAGTGGCAGGCAGAATTAATAGTGAGTACAGTGGGTCTTATCAGGAACTTTGAGAAATGGGAAGGCAATTCCTGGTGTTTCATTTATCTTAAATACAGATATATTAACCTAAGTGTAAGTTTCCCCAATAAACTGGTATATAAACAAAAAAAGATTTAAATGTTCAATTGATAGCAAATGTCAAAATATAGGAGTAACAATCTGCATTGCAAGTAAATTGTCATAATTGTTATAATATACTACTAATGAGATTCTTGTCTAATGAACAACCTGTTTCCAAATTGTTTGATCAAAGTTTAAAGTCTTCCCCAAATCTCATCTTCTTCATGTTCAATAAAATATAAAACATTATAGTCTTTGGCTAAATATACTTAAGCATATCAAAAATTATAGCTTTTGTAGTGGAAAAAAGTAGCTGTTTTTAAAAATTCTCCTAAGACTGAAGAAAACTCTAAGCTTGTATCTAATAAAATATAAACTCATTTTAATGATATTGCAGATCTAATGTCCTCTGTTAAATTTTTCCCATTCAGCAAAGAAAACATTTTATTTCTGTCTCTTTTTGCAGTTATCAGTCACTGACCTTGCACCCCAGTCTGACTCCCTGAAGAACTGTGACCCCAAAGTCTGAGGATGGGTGCTGGTTGCTTTGAGTCATGCTGTCTGAGCCAAAGATGTCAGTTTTGTGCTGTTTTCTTACTGAGAATAGGGTTATCGGAGAGAGAGGATGTTGAGTTAAATGGTGCTTGTAAACCAACTCACGGCAGCATAATATTGTACTTCTGCTATTGAAGAAAATGCAGGCTAATAGCTTATTTGCCATCAAGATTTTTATTTTCTTCAACAAATTAATCTCATTAAAAAAGATGAAGGAGGTTGCTTGGTATTAAAGGAGAATTTTAAAGCACAACCCAGTGAAATGTGTGGACTCCAACCAGTGCAATAGAAAATATCTTGGATACACAGGGAAATTTAAAGGCTGAGTATTGCGTGCATGCTGCGTGCTCAACCATTCAGTCATGTCCAACTCTTGGACACGTGACCCCATGGACTGTAACCCAACAGGCTCCTCCATCTAGGGGATTCTCCAGGCAAGAATACTAGAGTGGGTTGCCATGCCCTCTTCCAGGGGATCTTTCCCACCCAGGGATCAAATCTGAGTCTCCTGCATTGCAGGCAGATTCTTTACCACTGAGTCACCGGGGAAGCCTGAGAGCATTTAGGCAGTTTATAAAATTACAAAATGTCTAAAATAGGAGCAATAACATTAAAGTGAGGACTCTGCGAAAGAAAGCCAAGTGTTCTTAGGCCCTTTATTGTTTCAGAGGAGGGTAAAACGATCAATTAATATTAGACTTTAATATGTATACATGCTGAATTTCTAGAGTAACTACTAAAATAATAGTTTGAAATTGCATACATTCCAAACTAAGGGAAGAAATAAATGGAACAATATAGTGAAGACAAAAGTCAAGAAAAACATACTACCAGTGGGGCAAATGGGAAGTACACACTAAGATCTTTTGAAAGTTCACCAACTTGAGTGGCTTGTCTAAACTCTGGGATTTCAGTAAAAGAAAAGTTTTTATGACTCAGTTTTGATTGTCAAATGATCTGCGATTATGGGAGAGAAAGAACCAAAATCATCCAGTTATCTCAAGACTTGAACTTGAGGAGTCCTGATGCGTTCCTTAGACCAAGGTGACCTCAACCAAGTTCTACTTAGCCAGAAGGACAGTGAGGTCTCTGAAATACAATTTCATTGAGAAAAGTGGAGTACAGTCTCAGAAGGAAGATTCAGGATAAGAACCAAAGGTTCCATATAAATGGATTCGTTTCTTCGGTGGGGCTGATGCTGGAAGATCCTTCAGATCAAACGCACTGACATAGTGCTTCTAACCTTGGAAGAGTAGCTGAGAGTGAGAGCTTTGTAGGAGCATCGTGGAATGAACCTGGTACTCATCTGCCCTCAGAGGACGTTGACAGCATACGTATTAATAGTTATTGCTGGTTATGAATGACTCCCCAAAATCTGTGTCTGAAGGCAACAAATACTTATTATCTGTTAGTATCTGTGATGAAATTAAGAGGTATGGCATTTGAGATTTAGAGGAGGTCATGCAGGCAGAGCCCTCATGGTGGGATTCGTGTCCTTAAAAGAAGAGAGAGCAGAGCCTCTCCATCTCTTCACCATGTAATGACACTGCAAGTAGGAGGCTGTGTGCAACCCAGGAAGTGGGGTCTTCTAAGACACTGAATCAGTGGGCACCTTGATCTTGGACTTCCCACCCTCTAGAACTGTGAGAAATAAATGTCCGTTTAAACCACACATCCATGGTGTTTTGTTTTAGCAACCCAGACAGACTAAGACTTGTGAATTGACTCATTTAACCCTCACAAGGACTCAGTGAAGATGTGTTACTGCTGTACATTTCACCATGGAAGAAAAGAGGCACAGAGAGGTTAAATAACTTATCCAAGATCATAAAGCTAGTAAGTGGTGGAGTTGGCATTCAAACCCAGGAAGTCTGGTCACAGAGCCCACGCTTTCATCCACTCATTCCATTGAGTGGACATCAGTGTGAACAACTGAATGGACACCAGGGTCCTCCCTTAAGATTGTATAAGCTGTTGGGGTTTCGGGAAATTTGGAGTGAAGCAAGAAGACAGATTTATCTGACTTCCTTCCAGTACAGTAGATTGGGGGCTTGAGCAAGTGTTAAGCTGAAAAACAAAAAGATACAACAACATCTGTTCCCATAAAGGCAAAGAGTTATACAGTGCTTTGCTCTGGTTTTTCAGTGATTTGCTGACTCTGGGGGTGTTCATCTTCTTTGGATTGAGCTACAGATTTGGGTAGCTGCAGATTTAGGTTTCAGGGCCCAGGGAGACTGAAAAATCCCAGGAAAGGCATCTATGGTTCTTACTGAACCCCACAAATATTAGCTCAATGAAAGTCCTCAGAAGACAGCCCGCTTTCCTTAATGGTTTTTGGTGGCAGTTCATCCCTCTCCTGTACTCACCCTGAAAGTATGTAATAGACAAGCCTTGCCTTACACTGACAGCCTACCATAAATATGAGTTGGGACCAATTGACTTGCATTGACATAATCTAAAAGCAAAGGAGATTTTTCACTTCACACCTCTGAATTTCTTCCTCTTCAAAGAATATTGTCTTCCAGATGCCCCCACCCCTGAAGTCATGGTCCATCTGTCAGTGGCGATCACTGTGTCTCCCCACAGCCCAAGACGTTTGTAGCACAGCATGGGATGAGCTTTCTCACAAACTGGGACTTTCTCACAAACTCAGATGGTAAAGAATCTGCCTACATTGCAGGAGATCCAGGTTCAATCCCTGGGTCAGGAAGATCCCCTAGAGAAGGGGATGGCAACCCATTCCAGTATTCTTACCTGGAGAATTCCATGGACAGAGGAGCCTGGTGGGCTACAGTCCATGGCGTCACAAAGAGTCAGACATGACCGAGTGACTAACATGTTCCCTTTCACAGTGAAGGAAGCCCTCCTCCAGATGCCTTCACATAAACCTAAGTTTTCACTGGCCTGAAAGGAGAATGACTGTTTCCATTTGAACTTGGCTTGGCATCAACACTTTTTGCTTCTCTGGTTTTGAGACCACTGCTTCCTCTGCCAATTTCTCATAATTCATCTGGAAGCCTGGGACAACTCAAAATGCCCCGATAGCCAAAGAAACTCTAGAGCGTGAGAGAGTAATTCTGTAAGCATCCGTCAGCAACATCCAGTTTAGAGGGAAGCAAATTCTCCTTCTGGAATCTCGGAGTACAGAAGGAAAACAAATTGCAAAGGGTTGAGTTGGTATTGGTGATTCTTTTGCTCCAGGGTAAAGTAGAAGATGTGCCATCTGAAAGGGAGTGAACAAAACGGGGAAGTGAAAAAGCAGAAGTAATCTGTAATGGCAGGAGATAACACTTATTTTTCTTGGGCTCCAAAATCACTGCAGATGGGGATTGCAGCCTTGAAATTAAAAGATGTTTGCTCCTTGAAAGAAAAGCTATGACTAACCTAGACAGCATATTAAAAAACAGAGACACTACTTTGCTGACAAAGGTCTGTCTAGGTAAAGCTATGGTTTTTCCAGTAGTCACATATGGATGTGAGAGTTGGACTATAAAGAAAGCTGAGCACCAAAGAATGGATGCTTTTGAACTGTGGTGTTGGAGAAGACTCTTGAGAGTCTCTTGCACTGTAAGGAGATCAAACCAGTCCATCCTAAAGGAAATCATTCCTGAATATTCATTGGAAGGACTGATGCTGAAGCTGAAACTCCAATACTTTGGCCACCTCATGAGAAGAATTGACTCATTGGAAAAGACCCTGATGCTGGGAAAGGTTGAAGGCAGAAGGAGAAGGGGAAGACAGAGGATGAGATGGTTGGATGGCATCACTGACTCAATCGACGTGAGTTTAAGCAAGGTCCTGGAGTTGGTGATGGACAGGGAAGCCTTGGGTACTGCAGTCCATGGGGTCGAAAAGATTCGGACACGACTGAACTGAACTGAACTAGAAACTTATTTGCATGAGTCAGAACAAGGGGCAAAGAGGGGAGGGAGGAATTAGGAGATTGCGGTTGACACATATACACTATTGATACCACATATGAAACAGATAACTAATGAAAACCTACTGTATTGCACAGGGAACTCTGCCCAGTGCTCAATGGTGACCTAAATGGAAAGGAAATCCAAAAACGAGGGTTTATATGTATACATAAAGCTGATTCACTTTGATGTACAGCAGAAACACATTATAAAGCAACAATACTCCAATGAAAAGTAATTTTAAAAAAACTAAAAAAATTCTTGAGTGTCTATATGTGTATGTATAACTGATTCACTTTGCTGAACACAACATTGTAAGTCAGCAGTATGCCAATAAAAATGTTAAAAATTATATTTCATATAGAAGGAAACCTTTTCAGACTCCTGATTCCGCCTGCATTCCTTCACACAATTGCTCAGGATGAGAATATGAAAACGAGAAAATGACTTGTTTTTATGTTCATTATTGAAAAATGCTCCTTAGGCTACCACTATCACGTAAAGTTCTAAGCCAGACGTTTCAGAACATTATTGGATGTTCAGAAATAAAGAATGACTCCAAAGTTGCTCTTATCCTCACCCAAAGGCATACAGCCAACCTACCCTTGAGGCAAAAGCCGAGGGAAAAGCCAGCCCCTATTCTTCTGGGGTCTAGTTCCTTAGCCAAGGAAGTTACACGGGTCCATTTCCAGAGACTTTCTGGGGAGTCCAGGCCAGAGGGCCCTGAAAACACGCAAGACTACCCTCCTCTCAAAATCTTAAACCTAGAGAAAGGTTTGACAGAAAAGCAAGAGCCTCGGGGCATGCCTAATACCAACCATACCATAAAATAGGGATCAGCACAGTTTGTTGTAAAGGACCAAATAAGTGTTTTAGGCTTTGCAGGTCACACAACAGTTGCAATTTTTTTCTCTGCTTGCTTGTTTTTACAAACCTTTAAAATACAGAAACATTCTTACAAATGTAAGATTTGTTTTTACAAACCTTAAAAATACAAAAACATTCTTACAAAGGTGCCCTTACAAAAGGACACCTACAAAAAAATCAGTGAAGGAGCGAGATGTAGGTCATGGGTCATAGTTCACCAATCCTTGCAAAAGATCAAATGGATGCTCTTTTACTTTGATGATACCTCCAAACCAACAGTAAGTTCATTTTTTGTGGACCTTTTCTTATTAAAATGTGTTAAAGATTTAGGTTCCGAAAACCTAGGTTTCTATTGCTAAGACACTGTGTGATTGGCTCAGCTCATTTGACTTCTTAAATTGAAGTTACATCATCTTAAAAATATGAGCAGTAAATGAGTATCTTATATTTGGCTGTTCAAACTCCCCAGTGACAAAACATATGTCAAAGTTCTTCATAAACTATAAACTCTTTTTAAATTTTAGCTATTATTACTCGACATTATTGAACTCTTAGGAAGTAGAATCACTCTGATGACATTATGGTTTAGTTTGTATATATACAGTCCCAATGACAGAGTGTGGGAAAAGTCCCAAAGAAGTATTTGGTTTGAATCATAAATTATTAGAAAGCTTCGAACTTTTCTTAGAAGCTATTATTTTGTTTATGTGGGAAGTTACTTGTATGGAAAAGAAGCTGTGGGTTTTTAAACCTTCCACATTCAAAGGAGAAAAACCACAAAAGAAAAATAAAATATTTTTCCAAAAACTATTTGCAGAGATTTCTTTTCAAATGCCAAAAATTCTATCCTCCAGAAGTTAAAATGAGCAAGGATTTGTTTCTTTAGAAAAAGAGAAATTCAAAATTTTGCTGAAAATTAATATAGTATATTATATAATATATAAGCAGAAATAGGGACTTCCCTGGTGGGTCAGACGGTAAAGCATCTGCCTACAATGCGGGAGACCCGGGTTCAATCCCTGGGTCCGGAAGACCTCCTGGAGAAGGAAATGGCAACCCACTCCAGTATTCTTGCCTGGAAAATCCCATGGACAGAGGAGGCTGGTAGGCTACAGTCCATGGGGTCGCAAAGAGTCGGACATGACTGAGGGACTTCACATAAGGAGAAATATATATATATTATATACGAAGAAATCTATAAAGAGAAAAGGCAGATTTAAGTAAATGGTGTTGGCCGATTGCAACCACAATGCTCTCTTGTCTAATACATTGAGGAATTGAACAGCTATTAAATGTCACCAAATTTGGCAACAAACAAAACAAAAAGTGAATTTATGTTCTATCCATGTGCCTCTTAAGGTATTTCTCCCCCAACAAAAGTTATGTAAGAACATCAACAAACTGTCATAAATGGTGATAGCAAATAGTGTGTCCATTTACAAAATGTGTATAACAGACTATCTCTAATGCTTCAGTCTTTCTTTTCAATTCTTTGTATTTGACTCCAGATCATACTTAAAAAAAAACAAAAACCCTCAAACTTTTGATATTTTATTCTCCCAGCTCTTTATTAGTTTCTAGCTCCTCTTCCATGTCCCACCTTGAAAACATGAGCATTTGCCAACATTTTTCGATTGAGCAATTGTCTCCTCAGCTCCATCCTCTAGACAACAAAATCACTCATAAATAGTTACCTAAAACACTTATCCCTGTTAGATTATAAGGTCCATGAAGCAGGAACTTTCTTTCCTGCTAACTATCTCTGTAAGGAATTTGGAACCCAGCTCATGATAATAACGCTCAGTGTTTTAATCACTGCTGTTACCCACTATACTCCGTAGAACTGTATTCTGCCGCAAAGCGCACCAGCAACATCAGCTTCATCATATTCAAACCACACTTAAAACATTTGTCAGCCATCTCACAAATCTTCTCCTCCTGCTTTCATAAATGTCACCAACTATTTTCTCAGTGACTTAGAGGTATTTCTTTTCATCAAGTGGCAATTTAATTGCTATGCTCTGGTCAATTCTGTCTTTTGCAGGGGAAGCTTCTAATATGCATAGGGTGACCAAATAGTGCCACATATAAACTAGACAACGTTTCTATTATGGTTGATTTACTCTGTTGTGTTAATTAATGCTGTACAGAAAAGTGAATCAATTATATACATACACATTCTTATTTTTTAGTATTCTTTTCCATTATGAAAATTTCTGTTGTTACAGAGGTTTATTGGAAAGCACTAGTCTAGAAGCTTGAGAAGAAAACTAACGCGATATGCAATAATAAGGTGACTCTCATATGTAAGATTGATACTAAATACAAATATATATATGCCTAGGACTCCAATCATATAAATATAAAAAATAGGCAAAATTAACCTCTCATCTTAGAAGTCAGTATAGTTGTTAATTTTGGGAAGGAAAAAGATGATAATAATTGGGAATGAGCATGAAAGGTCCTCCTGGGATTGTGGTAGGAATGGATTTCTTAATCAGGATGTTTCCTTTGTGAGTATTCTAGCTAGCTGTACAGTAATGATTTTATTGGTTGTTTTTTTTTTTCACATTTTATCCCTCAATGAAAATTTTATTTAAAAAAAACTAATAAGAAAACAATATCAGATAACTCAATAGGAATTTCAAAAAAAGACCTGAACACTGCACAAAAAAGATAGTCAACCAATAAATATATGAAAAGTTTCTTGAATTCATTAGTAACCAGGAAAATGCAAACTAAAGCCACAATAAGCTATTTCTACATACACACCAAGATGGTTAAAATTAAGAAGACCAACAATAGACATGCTTGTACCTCTGATAGGAATGTAACTGGTACAACTACTTTGCAAAAGTATGTGTCAATATATACGAAAGTAGAACATCTAGAATTTATACTTTGCCCTAAGATCCAGTAATTCCATTTCTAGGAAATATATCCAACGGAAATTCTGGCCATGTGCACCAAAAATCTTCACACGAAGTTCATTGCAACACTATCAACAATAGTTGAACACCACACAAAGAAAAGATAATAAAATATTATCTTATTTATACACTTAAATACTATTAATATAAAGCAGCATCAATAAATGATCATATGATATATATGAAAAGCATGAGTGGATCCCATAAATGTAATCCTGAACTAAAGAAGCTAGACATGATTGAATATATATTGTATGATTTAAATAAAATTCAAAAATAGACGTAAATATAAAGTTAGACATTGAGATAGTGATTACCTTTAGGGAAGAATGTAATTACCTATGGAAGAGACTGAGGGAATTGGAAGTGTTCTTGTTCAAAATCTGGGTGATTGTGATAATCCATCAAGTTGTACCTTTACAGTTGGTGCACTTTTCTGCATCTGTGTTTTATTTCTATTTTTAAAATTTAAATGAAGAATAACAGATGGAAACTGTTCAGAAATAATCACTCTGAAAAGACACTGTAGTACTCAACAGAATGGAAGCAAATTCACATTTTTATGAAAATGCAGAACATAAAAGGTAAAAATAGAAAGTACTAAGGAGATGAAAGATTACATACAAATGCCAGTTAGACTGATAGCAAAATTATCAGCAGCAAAAAATGAGTAATAGCATAAAAGAATTAATCTTCTAAGTACTAAAGAGAAAAATCAATGTCAACTTATAATTTTATCACCAATAAAACTATCTTTCAATAGTAAATATGAAATAAAAATCTACTTGAATTCCCACAATCTTCAAATAACAGATTTTCTAATATATTTATACTGTCCAAGAGAACAGAAAAAGAGGGAGAGCCAGATATCATTTTTTTGGTGAGTACAATTATAATTTCAAAGCAGAATAAATAAAATATTAGAAAAGAAAATCATAGTCCAATCTTACTGGTAAATGGCACTAGAAAAAATTATGAATAAACTACCAAAAAATGGAATGTAAAGTATATAAAAGAAAATATTATATTAAGACTAAGTAGTATTCATAAATTAAGAGCAGAAAAATATTCAATATAAAAATCAATCTATGTAATTCACCATATTAATAAATTAAAAGTGAAAAATCATAAAACCTTAAGAGTGAGAAGAATTTTAAAAAGCCACTTAGCAAATTAGAAATAGATGGGAACCAATTTAACAAATTATTAGCAAAAGGTATACAAACATCATCCTAACTATTGGAAGTCTAGGAGCACTCCCATTAAAGTAAAGATTAAGGCAAGAATGTTTATAATTATCCCTAAAATTCAACATTATACTGGGGCTATAATTAAATATAAAAGCAGTAAGAAGACGTATAAGCATTTGAAAGAAAGACATAAAGTTGTTAACTAAATATAGATAATTGCCTTTGTAGGAAATCCAAGATGATCCAGAAATTTTAAGAATCAATATTAATTTTTGAAAGGAAAAAGAAATGAAAGAAATTCAGTACATAAGATCAATGTACAAAAATTAAGGCCATTTCCATATATCAGCAAATCAAATAAGGAAAAGACACTATTTATAATAGGAACAAGAAATAAAAGTTATCTAAAAATTGCTAACCAAAGTCAGGCCAGATGCTTATAAAAAAAATTTGTTTTCATTATTAAAGAATATATTTTGAGTAAGAGAAGAAATAGAACTATTATAAATATGTTAATTCTCTACAATCTAACTCTTGCAATTACAACTAAAATTCTGGTAAGATTTTTGTTGAAAATCAATGAACTCATTAAAATTCAAATGACATTTCTAGCTTCTGGAAATAGTGGAGTATTTTGTCATAGTAATCCTGCATATAACAATTATAAATTCTGGATTATCTATACATACATGTGCATATGCACACTGTGTATGTGTGTGTGTACAGACATACCCAGACAGACATCCACAGTTTATTCACACTTATGGTAGTTATGTTCTATACAGTCACTGCAAACACTGAATTAGTGAATATGGAACCATTCCTGGGAAATTCAGGGTTAGGTTCCTGCAAGCCTCTGGTCACATTTTCGTCAGCTGACCAATGTGAATCAGTTAGAAAACAAAAACTATATACTATCTACAGTGACAAAATAATATAAATTTTCTGACTTTTCAGAAATGACAAAGGTTAGACAGTAGAACATATATACTCCAGAAAATAATTTTATTGTGTTATACGTTTTACAATATTTGCTCCCAATTAAAGTTATACTTTAATCTTGCTCTTTTGTATCTTTTATCAAACTGAAAAGTATTGAATATTGATGGAAATTTGTCAATTTTTTTCAAAAATTCTATTCTTTATGTTTTATTTAAGAATTCATATATATATATAAATTCATGAGGTGTTTTCCTTTAAATATTTGTGACTGGAAGAAATATATATATTTCATATCATATATCATTTATATCATATATATTGATATATATATCATTTATATCATATATCATATATATTTCATTTCAACATATATCACAAAGGGCTGACATCCTTAATATATACGTTAATTTTGTTCCCCAGTAAACAGACACCAAGACATAATTAATCATGCAAAAGATATAAGGGGAAAATTCCTGTGAAGGAAAAAGAGAAAGTTGAAGAAAGAGAGCCTTCCAACTATGATCTAAGTCAGAATCCTATGAAAGGGAAGAAGTACTGGGAAAGAAATATATCAGACTGTTGCACAGTTAGAAGAAAGTTTTGGCCAGCCAATGAGGAGCACATGAGACAAAGTCCCCCATTCAGGAAATCCCAGGTCTTATAGTAACAGGCCTGCATTAGAACCTCTTCCATGCTTAGCCATTGGTTGGGAGTAGCCAGTAGGAAGTATAGCTTGAGCACAGGGATGGATCCAGAAGGACAAAATGTGGGACTGTCAGTCAATTACGTATCAGGAGATCTTGACAGCACATTTTCAGGGCTGCCATAATGTGTAAAGAGTACTTACAAACCAGTGAGACAAAAAGGGGAAACACCACTATAAAAATGACCAGTGGACATTATACCAACTTATCCATCAGCCACTTAGAATTATTTTTCCTTCTCTATGTTCTTCTCTGCATTCCAATGGATGGAAGAATCTCTGCTAGCCAGATCTGGGGTTATACCAATGAGAGGAATTCCTGTGGAAGTTCTGAAAGGAAAAGAAAAGCAGACGTCATCATGCACTGTGTACCACTGTTGCATAGGAATGAAGGCTTCAACCCACAGCACATGTGAAGATTTGCCAGGAGATTTTTTTTTCTGGATATGCTGCACATTATTGAGGCTTGAGGCAGCTGAATGCACTATTGTGATGTCCTGATATTCCTGTACTTACAGATTTCCTGTAAGCAAATAGCAGTTTTCCCTGATCTGTTTTCCAATCTTTCTTAACTGTCTCCAGAGTAAAAAAGTGAAAGTGAGTTTCATCCTGGTCTCACAGGAGGGCAGGAACAGACCTTTACCACTTCACAGCCTACTCTGACCTTACTCCACCTTCTCATGGATCTCACTGAACATCTGGGGCATCCATGTCAACCATTCTTTAAGGAGATGAATAGTTTCCTATTAGCCAATCTGTGATTAGCCACGGAAAGATTGGTTCTGAAAGTTAGTTTAGCAAATGTTGATGTTCACAGGTTTAGAAGCAGATTTGAAAGACTTACCTGGCACCATCTGGGGGCCAAGCTAGAAATAAAGAGCTGGCATGGGTTACCTGGTTGAGGGGGCTGGGATTGTGAGTATGCTTGTTAGTTAGGGATGGGAGATCGAGAGTTCCAAAGTCTTTGTACATTTTGACCCTGCAGAGTTGAGCAATTTTTACTTGCTCTTCTTGATTACACTATTTCCTTATCTACCATGGAACAGATCTTACCAGAAAGCTTGCATTCATGCTGAAAGGTTAATGGATACGAAACTAAACAGTAATATAGTCCTCTGGTGGGTGGGATTTCTGAAGAACAGACATTGTATACATATTGGATGATAAGATGTAGGAGTCTCAGGGAATTGATACAGCCTTTCCAACCCAGGGGACTACATCTCAGAGAGCAAGTGACTTAAGGATGAGAGCAAACCCAGATTTCCTGTCTCCTCTCATGTCTGCTTCTCCAACACAGAATTCAGTTTATGAATGAAAGAGCCATTTGTGTTTATTTTTAAAATAATATTAAAGTCAAGTCAAAAATTAATCAAATAGTATTAAAGTCTAATCAAACATAGTGTCAGTTGTTGTTTGTTATTGTTGTTGTTGAGTCTCTAAGTTGTGTCAAACTCTGCAACCTCATGGACTTTTAGCCTGCCAGGCTCCTCTGTCCATGGGATTCTCCAGGCAAGAATACTGGAGTGGGTTGCCATTTCCTTCTCCGGATAAGTGTCGGTACCATCCCTATAGATGTGGGGGTAGAAAGGCATTCTTTTTAAGAAAGAGGTCATCTATACATTAGGTCTTGGATGAAGCAAAAAAATCCTTTCTCCCTGCTTCCTCCTCCCCTGATCTTCCTGAGGGCATTTCTAGGAGAGGTTCTGAGGTATGATAAAAGTCTTCCAAACATTTCCCTTGAAAAAGGTAATAATAAACTTCTGTTAAGGGGAGGGAATTCAAGTCCTTACTTCTCTGTTACTAGATTTAACAGAAACTACTATATTTACAAACAGAGTGTTTTGTCTGAATCAATAAAAATGAAAGGAGGGGACTTAGGAGATGGGAATCAAGAATGGAGAAAATTCTGGCATTTTCCCAATATTCCAAAACACAGATGACTTTATTCAACTGTAAGGTAAAAAGCACATGGGATTTATCAGGAAAAAAAAAAAAAGTAAGTAAGACTGGCAATGTCAGCTATTCCAACTCTAATTATTCATTCAATAAGAAAATTAAAGAGAAGTAATACTCTTTTGTGTGGGGCGGGGGCAGGAGCGGTGGGGGAAGGGGGGACACACTTCCCAGGTGACACCAGTGGTAAAGAATCCGCCTGCCAATACAGGAGACACAAGAGACACGGATTTGATTCCTGAGTCAAGAAGATCCCCTGGAGGAGGAAATAGCAACCCACTTCAGCACTCTTGCCTGGGAAATCCTATGGACAGAGTAGCCTGGCAGGCTACAGTTCATGGAGTCACAAAAGAGTCAGACACAACTTAGTGACTAAACAACAGCACTCTTTTAAAGGATATATTTTCTTATGGAAACTGGAAAATAATAAACAGCACTTTAAAAACACTAAGCTGTGTAAGAAACTGCAGTGGAACCAACATGCTTTCTTAATCCATTAGTCTGCAGAAATGAGAAGTGAATCATGTTTCAAAAGGTTTAGATATGCTCACTTTATTCTTCTGGAATTATAATTTTATTACAATCAGATTTATTGAAATTTATCTGATTTTACATTCTTCTTCTTAAAATATCTACAAATAATAAAATTCACCTGCATATTTGGCATAACAATACGCTTCTTTTCCATTTTAACAGAACCTAGTCCAGGGGTTAATTGAATCAAGCTGTTCAAAAGTAAATCTACTGGGCATTTCTTTGAACACATCATACGCACCGTAATACTTGTCTGGCAAATGTCTGTTTTTCTTTATTTTTAAAATCAGATCATGAAAAGAAGTTATTTACTACAAATTTTAAAAAAATCCCTTCTCCCCGCTTCCTCCTCCCCTTTCACACTTTCTTAAAGGAAAGTGAGAACCTAATTCACTCAAGGCAAAAGGCAAAAGCCAAAAATTAAAAAACAAAACAGAACAAAATCTAGTGGGCGCAAAGGGCCTATTACCGCCGAGTAATACGGTAACAGCAGGAGATTACGGTACTAGCCGGGGCTACTGACTGTGTTACGTCAGCGAGAGCCGCAAAGTTCCTTGCCAGTCTTTGCTGATGTAGGGGAGCTGAATATTAAAAGGGTGAAGGTGGAGTTACTGCTTGCCTGTATTTCCCCCCTCCCCTTTTTCTGTTTTCTTTATTGTTAAAATCTCCAGGTAAAGCGTCTGTGAGCCAGGACCTTAAAGACGTCTCTGGTAGAGGGGTGAGTCAGCGGGTGCAAAACGACCGGGAACTGTTTGGTGGGAGAGACGGTCCCCTCTCCCCGCAGGGAGGAGGCGGCGGAGTTGCTCCGGGGACCGCGGGCCGCCCCACTTCTCGCCGCGCGCGCGCCAGTGGCTCTGCATCCGCGCTCCAGGTGAGTGCGCTGCGGGGCCGGGCGGGTGAGGGCAAACCTTCCGGGGCCTCCTGGCGAGACCCTACTCCCACTTTCCCCAAGCTCCTGCTCCGTCTTTCACCCGCCTTCCCCACCCCACCGCGTTTCCCTCTTGTATTCTGGGAACTTATCTCCTAGTTAACAAGTGTGTTTTTAACAGCGTATTTATCGCTCCGCGGTAAGGGGAAACGGATTTCTGCAGTTGCTTGCGTTCTGTTATCACCTGTGAGCTCTAGAACTTGGGATTTTCACAGAAGCCTTTGCTGAGGGAATCCCGCCTCCGGGCCCATCCGCAAGGTGGGTCCCCACTCCCCCGCATTCCCACCGGAGTCCCTGTGGTCGGCTCGCAGCTATGGAAATCTAGCTTTCTTACGCAGACGGTGGCCCCCGGCTCGGAAAATAAATACGAGGCGTCCCCTGGCCGCCGGCTCGCGGGCTTGATTTTTACGCCTACAAAATCCGCAGTGACTGCCGCCAGCAAAGCTCCTTAGGTTGAGCGATGCTCCCTGCTCCCACTCCTCCCCGGAACCCCCAGGGCCCTCCTGAGCGTGGCTAGAGGCTCCAGTCCTCCGGGACCTCTGATCCTGTGGCTCGGAAAGGACTCTCGGACCTGAGAGTAAGGTTCAGCCCTCGTTGGGTCCCCAGAGCTTTCCTCCGGACCCGGCTTTCAGGCCGGCTTGGCTGGTCGACAGACCGGCGCGTTCCGCACACTCAAGTGTGAATTCCTCTGGCGTGAGCGTGCCCGTGGCACTGCCTCTGCGGCCCCTGGGTCTCGGCGGCTCCTTCTCCCAGGCCGCCCCCTCCAGGTGACTGAGAAGCAACCTGTGCAAGTGGCCACCGGGTAGACTCTCCGGGTTTCCACCAGCTTGGCTCGGCGCGGCATACCCTTCAGCCTCAAATCGCGCCACTCGGGCTAGATTTTAATTTCAGGCTAGATTTAAATTAATGTAATTTCAGATTTTAATTTCACGCCGGCCGTGCTGGAGCTTGGGGTGTGTTTGCCTCGGTCCTTGAACAACGCCAGAGGCCGCGAGGAGGAGCGCACCAGGGCAGGTGCCCAGCGGCGGGGCACGGCTCGCGGTCCCCTCCCGCGCGCTGGGCTGCGGCAGGACGGGTAGCTTCGGGATCTCAGAGTCGGCGGGGCTCCCGGCCGGGTCAGACCCCGCGCCTAGCACGGCCTCGCTCCCCGGGACGGCTGGCTTACACTCTGCATTTCTTTGCGTTCTTTCAGGACAACGCTGGCAAACTACGCTCTGCAGCCATCTCGCTCTTGGTGAACATTTCACATCCGCGTTTCCCCTCGGCCTGCGCGATCTATCATGAATCCAGCCACACCGAGTGTAACTGCGGGTGGGGAGAAGCGCCCAGATGCCAACGGTCCCCGCCTTTGAGAGTCGACGGCAGACCAGTACTTGCTTGTGGTTTGTGGGGGGAGACTGGAGTTTTGAATTCCAATTATGTGCAGAATGCTCAAGCTTCTCACCCGGACGGAGCGGACAGTGCAGGAAAGGGGACTCCCATAATTCTGGGATTGCATTTTGCATCGCGTCTTCCTAAGTTCCGTGCTAAGGCTCAGATAGGGAGGGAGCCGGGGCCCCGGGCCAGCGCTGCGGGTGGAGAGGGTCGGCTGGCAGCTCCGCGAGCCCCTGGCCATGTCGCCTGTAAAGCCCTACCCCTTTGCGTGGCCTACTGAGGGTTTCCCGGGCTGGCCGGGGTTGCTTCCTCGCTGCACTTTCTCTCTTACCCCCAGACAACCCCAGCAGACAAGGCTCCTGGGAGCCGAGAGCTTTTGACTCCCCGCTCCCTTGCTCTCGTCTTCCGCTGCTGCCAGGGGTGGCCTTCAAGAGCCGGACTTTGCCGGCCCCGGCCCCCGGGGGCTGGGACCATGGTGTTTCTCTCCGGAAATGCCTCCGACAGCTCCAACTGCACCCACCCGCCGCCACCGGTGAACATTTCCAAGGCCATTCTGCTCGGGGTGATCTTGGGGGGCCTCATCCTTTTCGGGGTGCTGGGGAACATCCTCGTGATCCTTTCCGTGGCCTGCCACCGGCACCTGCACTCGGTCACACACTACTACATCGTCAACCTGGCGGTGGCCGACCTTCTCCTCACTTCCACGGTGCTGCCCTTCTCCGCTATCTTCGAGATCTTGGGCTACTGGGCCTTCGGCAGGGTCTTCTGCAATGTCTGGGCGGCGGTGGACGTCCTGTGCTGCACGGCTTCCATCATGGGACTCTGCATCATCTCCATTGACCGCTACATCGGCGTGAGCTATCCTCTGCGCTACCCCACCATCGTTACCCAGAAGAGGGGCCTCATGGCCCTGCTCTGCGTCTGGGCGCTCTCTTTGGTCATCTCCATCGGGCCCCTCTTCGGCTGGAGGCAGCCGGCCCCGGAGGACGAGACCATCTGCCAGATCAACGAGGAGCCGGGCTACGTGCTCTTCTCGGCTCTGGGCTCCTTCTACGTGCCACTGACCATCATCCTGGTCATGTACTGCCGGGTCTATGTGGTGGCCAAGAGGGAGAGCCGGGGCCTCAAGTCGGGCCTCAAGACCGACAAGTCAGACTCGGAGCAGGTGACACTCCGCATCCATCGCAAAAACGCCCAGGTAGGAGGCAGCGGGGTGACCAGCGCCAAGAACAAGACGCACTTCTCCGTGAGACTGCTCAAATTTTCCCGCGAGAAGAAAGCGGCCAAAACGCTGGGCATCGTGGTCGGCTGCTTCGTCCTCTGCTGGCTGCCTTTTTTCTTAGTGATGCCTATTGGTAAGTCTTTACATCAGCTCTTCCCCTTCTGCTATCCCAGACTCACAGTCATGGGTGGAGGAGAAAGGATCTGCATTTCAAACGGCAAAGCTAGGAGAGCAGTTAGGAAAGACTTCCCTGTAGAAAAGTAAATTTTCATTCCCTTTCTGCTCCAGGATCACTTATATTCGGTACTAGTGCACTTTTTCGACTCCTGCAAAGTGGTTTCCCATCGATGCAGATTAATTGGTCTTCCTAATAAGAACATCAGCTTCTGTTAATGCTTTTAAGCCTGTGTTTAACTTAAAAACATCCATCCTTGGATTTCAAGTCTCTGAGTCTCCTCCACCAGGCAATTAGGCAGGGGCAATGGAATTTCACTTTCACCTCTGCTGCTGTGGACTGCAAATTCTCTTGGCCTAAAAATAAGACTGATGCTTATCCTGAACAAACTTGTGCAATTTGATTATTAGATTAGATTATTCCTAAGGGTTAGTGAAAATGGTCTGCTTATGTTCTATATCTGTGTTCATTTTGTTTTCTGGATTCTGTGTGCAAGAACCCATAATGAGCTACTGGCAAGAAAAAAATATATCTCCAAAACAGTTTAACCTTTAAAGAATTCAATATACTGTTTCCAATAAGTAAATACATTCCCCTTTATTTTAATCCTAAGTATTAAAGCAAACAGTTATGTTACAGATCCAATTTTCACAAATGCTGAATGAGCTGTTGTCAAAACTAATTAGTTCATTATAAGTGTCAGCTAACTGATGCACTTGGATTCATCATTTACCTCTGGTAGGCCTTCCTGACAACCCAGAATGGTTGTTTACTATTTTTAGTTTGTGAGCTCCAATGTCGACCCACACACATTGGTTATCCACCAGCTCAAGCAAACAAAAAATTACAGTAAAAAGTCATAAAAGCCTTTCTGTACTTTAGGGTCAATTTACATGGCATGTACTGAAAGTCCTTTTATTGGCAACACTGTGTGGTCATTGCAGCTGTTATTTTTTGAGGGCTAACTATGTTTCAGACATTGACAATTTGATATCATTAGTCCTCTCAATAACTAAGTGAGGTATATATTATTATCCCAAAATCATAAGTCAGGGGAAGGAATTCTTCAGGTTTTAAAGCTTTGCTGTCTACTATCATAACCACTAGCCCCATGTATTTATTGAATGTAAGTTAAAATTAAAGAAAATTAGTATTCAGTTGCTTAGTCCCACTGGACCATTTCAGGTGTTCGGTAGCCACGTGTAGCCAGCAGCTACTGCTTTGAACAGCAGAGATATAGAGTATTTCCATCATTGCAGAAATTTCTACCCAACACAGATGCTTGAGAGGCCCTTCCAAGTCCATTCCCTGGCCTTTCATCATTATTGCATTCTCTGCTTCTAGAATGACATCACAGCTTTGATTGTATTTATACAACCTTCTTTTGGAGAAGGAAATGGCAACCCACTCCAGTGTTCTTGCCTGGAGAATCCCAGAGACGGGGGAGCCTGGTGAGCTGCCATCTATAGGGTCGCACAGAGTCGGACACGACTGAAGTGACTTAGCAGTAGCAGCATACAACCTTCTTTACCTGAGTCACTGCTTCCTTACCTATCGTCTGCATCCCATTCCTTCCTCTTAAAGTTTGAACATTTAGCTATGCATCTGTTCACCTGTCAAGTACTGTATTTATTAAGCACTTGTTCTAGACCCTTAGGGTGAACAAGGCAGAAAAGTCCTTGCACTGAGATGTTTGCAATCTTTGGGGGGAACTAGACAAAAACAAACAAATATACCTTTAAAAGTCAAGGATTAACAAGCACTATTTTAAAAATAAACAGGACAATCAGATAGAGACTGAGATGACAATGTGGTGAGTGGCATGGAAAGTCCTTTCTGAAGAGGTGATATTTGAGCAGAGACCTGACTGAAGTGAGGAGCAAGCTTTGCAAAGTCTGGGAGGAAGAATTTTCTGGGCAGAGGGAGTAGCCAGTGCAGAGCTGGCAAGGAACCTGACCTATCTTTTAGGTCAAAGTAGAATTTGTGTATTATTCTAATTGTGATGGGAAGTCATCCAATCAGAGGGGCTTTAGCAGGTGAGTGGCTGGTCTTATATTTTTAAAGGATGGTTCTGGTTGCTGGGAGGAGTGAGGGCTGTTTCCCAGATAAGAGCTGAAACAGGGAGACCACTTAGGAGACTGTTGGAGACATCAAGGGGGGAAAGGTAGGGAAGCCCTATACTCAGGTAAGACAGGTGGGCATGGTTCAAAGTGATCCCAGTTCAGTTCAGTCACTCAGTCATGTCCAACTCTTTTCAATCCCATGAACTGCAGCACACCAGGCCTTCCTGTCCATCACCAACTCCCAAACTCATGTCCATTGAGTCAGTGATGCCATTCAACCATCTCATCCTCTGTCGTCCCCTTCTCCTCCTGCCCTCAATCTTTCCCAGCATCAGGGTCTTTTCAAATGAGTTGGTTCTTCGCATCAGGTGGCCAAGTATTGGAGTTTCAGCTTCAACATCAGTCCTTCCAATGAACATCCAGGACCGAGTTCCTTTAGGATGGACTGGGTGGATCTCCTTGTAGTCCAAGGGACTCTCAAGAGTCTTCTCCAACACCACAGTTCAAAAGCATTAATTCTTCGGTGCTCAGCTTTCTTTATAGTCCAACTCTCACATCCATACATGACTATTGGAAAAACCATAGCCTTGACTAGACAGACCTTTGTTGACAAAGTAATGTCTCCGCTTTTTAATACATTGTCTAGGTTGGTCATAACTTTCCTTCCAAGGAGTAAGTGTCTTTTAATTTCATGACTGCAATCACCATCTGCAGTGATTTTGGAGGCCCCCAAAAATAAAGTCAGCCACTGTTTCCACTGTTTCCCCACCTATTTCCCATGAAGTGATGGGACTGGATGCCATGATCTTAGTTTTCTGAATGTTGAGCTTTAAGTCAACTCTTTCATTCCCCTCTTTCATCAAGAGGCTCTTTAGTTCTTCTTTACTTTCTGCCATAAGGGTAGTGTCATCTGCATATCTGAGGTTACTAATATTTCTCCCAGCAATCTTGATTCCAGCTTGTGCTTCTTCCAGCCCAGCGTTTCTCATGATGTACTCTGCATATAAGTTAAATAAGCAGGGTGACAATATACAGCCTTGATGTACTCCCATTAGGCGCTTATTTCAGAGGTAGAACTGACACGTTTGGACATAGCATATGAAAAAAAGAGAGGAGTAGAGATAACTTCTGGGGTTTGGGCCCTAACAACTGGGTAAATAGTAGTATTTCCTGAAACTAAAGAATGATGGGGTGGTAAGGGGCTGGCAGGAATGCGAAGCACAAGTGCTTATTTTATACAGTCCATGCTGAGAAGTGTCTATTATATGTGGAAGTAGATATGTCATGTAGGCAGTTACATGCATGTATTTGGAGCTAAGAGGGGAAGCTATTTATGTCTATCCAAGTTTATGATATAAACTTGGGACACATCAACATATTTCCACAGAAATGGAAGGATATGCAAGTGAGAAAGTGTGGAGAGAAAAGAGAGATGAAGACTGAGCCTTGGATCCTGATATTTGAGGGTCAGGAAAAGGAAGAGAAATGATCAGCAAAAGAAACTGAGAAGGAGTGGCCAGGGAGGTAGAAGAAGGTGATGTCCCGGAAACTGAATGGAGATGTTTCATGAAGGCAGGAGTCATCAGCTATCACATGCAGTTGCTAGACCAAGTCAGAGGAGGACTGGGAATCTACACTGGACTTGGCCTTGTAGAGGTCTTTGGAGATAGGAGGAAGTCCTGAAGGAAATGGCAACCCGCTCCAGTATTCTTGCCTGGAGAATCCCATGGACAGAGGAGCCTGGCGGGCTATAGTACACTGGGTCTCGAAGAGTGGGACACAACTGAGCAACTAACACTTTCTTTGAGGACTGTAGTTTCAGCGGAGTGATGGAGACAAAAGCCTGATTGTGTACTTTTTTTTAGAGACTGAAAGGTGAAGTGGAAGGGTTTTGCTAGACTGTGGGACAGGGAAAGGCAGTGTCGCTATAAGGATCTAGAGAAAAATTTCAAAGGTGGAAGATAGGATATCATGTTTATTTTCTGATGAAAATGATGGCATAGAGAGATCCTGATGGTACAGCCAAGGGAGGAGACAAGAGGGTTTGAAAATGATGGAGAAGCCAGAGTGTATGAGCACAGAGGCAGTAGGTAAGGAGGGGAAAGGTCAAGATCACTTCCAAATGCATGCATGTTCTCCGTGAAATAAGACTCATGGTCATCTCAAAATCGGATGAAATTTATGTATTTTTAAAACTAAGCTGGTTTTAATTTCAGAATGACTAAGGGAATAGAAAACATTCATTTTTAAAAAGCAAATGTTCTTACCAAGCCAAAAGCATCATTGTTAGAGTTAAATTTTAGTTGTAGGTAATGCTGATGGCTTCAGCCTGGCTTTATACATCAGGAGCAAATTGTAGTCAAATAAAAGTACACATCAGCTTAATTTCTCTTTCTTTGGGTTCCCTTCTGTATAATTCTGCTCATCATTAAAAAGAAATGAACCAAATATCTAAGTGTTTTTGAAAATGTCCTGTGGCATCTCTATTCCCTATTTTCAATAAATTGAATTGGAAAGAAAAAAATAATTAAGATCATCAACTAAGAGTGAGGAAGGAATAGGAAGTGATGGTAGTTTGAGGAGTAGAAGAAAATGTGAAAGATCAGTCTTTGAGGTGAGAGAGTAAATAGATTATGGAAATTTTCTAGAGTCACCAGGAGGTCCTGAGGATGTGTTTGAGACTTAAGGTCATATATTTAAAGGAAGACCAGTCAAGAAGGCTGAATGCTGGTCTGTGACAGCTAAGAGGCTGGGAATGATAGGGAATGTTGCTGTTGACTGATTGTATCTAGGGGCCGAAGTAAAGAAGGGGAGACTGTGAAGGAACATAGGCTAGATCAGATTGTGTTGTTTGTGTGCTCACTCAGTCATGTCTGACTCTTTGTGACCCCATAGACCGTGGCCCATTAGGCTCCTCTGTCAATGGGATTATCCAGGAAAGAATACTGGAGTGAGCTGACATTTCCTCTTTCAGGGGATCTTCTCCACCCAGGGATTGAACCACATCTCCTGAGGCTCCTAGATCAGATTAGGGGTCATACAGAGCCAGATGGTGGGAACAACTCAGATAAGGATGGGTGACTGGGAGTTTGGGACTTCTAGTTGTGGCTTAGCTATCCAAGAAGATGAGTGTGGTAGACTGGATTTTGAGTCCATCTAGGGGAAAGGAGACTCTGGTCTTATCAGAGCTTCTCTTGTGGATCTGCTGTCTTGGGAAGCTGGTAACTTTGAAGTGAAAATGGGCACAAGATCACCAAACCTACCAAATCTATGGTCCACAGTTTCTTTTTGACACCAAACAAGTAAGACATTGTTTCTTCCCAGAGTGATTATATAATAAGTGTATTATATATACAGAGTGTATAATAAGTGCCAGGCACTGTGTTAGAACAAAAAGTTGACCAAAGCACAGACTCTGCCCTCAAGGGTCTCACGGTCTAGTTAAGGAGACAAATTGAAAACAATGATCACAAATCGATGAGATTGGTCCTCAAAGTGATATTACAAATGCTAAGGAATAGAACAGTGAACGATGTCTGGAAATCACTACAGAAGCGTCTAGACGTATCGCAGTTGACTAAGCAGGGACTTGAAGACTGCACTACATCTCGTGAGCCATCAGTGAGATGTTGTTTGTTTTTAGTAACTATCTTAAGTACATTTTTCATGCAAAATGTGGAGAGAAGAATAAATATGCCATTATGTTATTATACCCAAGGGACATGAGCTCTTAAGTAGGACAAGTAGTCTCTTGGGAAGAGAGCTTATGGGTTTGCCCTCAGCTGCCAGAGGACAGAGGGCTTGGAAACTAAAACCAGAGCAGGGGTGGGTGTACTGTGCAAAACTGAGGGCTGAAGCACCCACCTGTGCGGGAACCAGACCAGGATAATCAGGTGAGGGGGGACCTGCCATCTCATTGCTGAAGGCCCCTCTGGATTTGTGAGAAGGCTCTGTCTCCCCATGGACTCCACACTTCACCCTCTCCCTGGTTCTTCCCCACCAGGGCTGGGTTGGTTGCTGTGCTGAATAGCCTGATTACAGGTAGAAATCTGACTTTTCTGCCTTCAAGTCTAAGTCTTGCTAGCCTTGTCTTCTTCCCATATCCTAAATATTTGCCTGAAACTGAGAACCCCTTCAGGGGAGGGAGATCACACTTGACGTAATGATCAGTCATTTGTAACTTAGAGTGAATTTATTTTATTTTTGCTTATTTATTTTATTATATTAGGTTGTGCTTTGGTCTTTTCTGCTGTGCAGGGGCTTTCTCTAGTTCCAGTGAGTGGGCTTCCCTTTGCATTGGCTTCTCTTGTTGTGAAGCATGGGCTTTAGGGCACACCATCTTCAGTAGTTGCAGCCCGTGGGGTCTAGAGCAAGGGCTCAGTTGCTCCAAGGCATGTGGGATCTTCCCGGACCAGGGACTGAACCCATGTTCCCTGCACTGGCAGGCGGATTCTTAACCACTGGACCACCAGGAAAGTCCTAGAGTGAATGTTCTTAGAAAACAAGTTTTGATCATGAAGCTAAATAAAGGGAATTTGAAGCTGTTAGCCTTCAACATATGGAAGAAAGAAGGGTATATACTGTGCCTCAAGGAACCTTGGGACCTGGAGTGTGTGTTTCGTCTTTGCCTATTACATTCTTTTGTCTAGAGCCAACTGGTACCGAAGGTAGTTTGCCGGATGGAGAAAGTATTGACCTGAGATTTAAACCTAGGCTTTTTTTTTTCATAAAATGTGAGATGTTATATGGGTCAGCTGCCTAGTATAGCACCTAGCACAGAGCAAATGGCAATAAATGTTAATCTTATCTGAATTCATACATTTCACAGATCATTACTGACATATGTTGATGTGGGATGTTGCCATGAAGAGTGGATGCCTTTGGAGTGGGCAAAAGGAAGCATCAGAAAGAAGGGGATGAGGGGGGAAAGCATTTACTGAACACTTGGTTATATGCATCAGAACTCTGGACACATCTGATTTAAGTTCAAAATAAGTATTATTATTGCACTGAGCCATTGCTATTATCTCTGAATGAAAGGAAAGAGCACTGGTCTGAGCTGTGGTTCAGATGGACATTACTATTTAAGAATTATTTTAAAATAAAAAAAGACAGCACATCTTCTTCCCTGGCAGTCCGCTGGTTAAGATGCCATGCTTCCACTGTAGAGTCTGTGGGTTTGATCCCTGGTCGGGGAACTAAGATCTCACATGCCACACGGTATGGCCAATTAAAAAATAGTTTAAAAAAAGTTTAGATGTTTTTTAAAAAAGACAGCACATGGTAAGGAGGGAGAATATGTTTTAAGATGGAATGTCCAGGAGAAGGCAATGCAGGCAAGATGATTACCAGGTGGAAGCAGTGAGGCAGAGTCATTTATTCATTCAGCAAAATTTCACTGAGCATTTCCTATGTGCCAAGTAGCTAGAGAATTCCTGGAGATAAAGACAAATCCTTGCCTAGTGGAGCTGAAAATCTGCACAGTTCAATATATAACAAGTTTCAGAGGGTGATATGTGAAAAGTGGCAAGAAAAAGGGGTGAGGGCACATAATGACATAGAGTGATGCTTGTGGATGCCCAGGCCAGTTAGAAATTGCATTTCTTTGCTGCAGGTACAAAAGAACAGCCCCCTGATTCTTATGGAAAAGGCTGACTTCTGAGAGATAATGGTGTGGAGAGAATCTAACTTTGACTTTAAGATAAGAGACCAGTTTTTCAGTTACTCTAGCTGCATCACGTAGGTAGGTGTGTGTGTGAAGTTGTGTCCAACTCTTTGCGACCTCATGGACTGTGGCCCCCAGGCTCCTCTGTCCATGGGATTTCCCAGGCAAGAATACTGGAGTGAGTTGCTATTTTCTTCTCCAAGGATTACCATTTCCTTCTCCAGGGGATCTTCTTGACCCAGGGATTGAACCCACATTTCTTGCATCTCCTGCATTGGCAGGCAGGTTCTTTACCAGCTGAGCCATGGGGGAAGCCCCTTGCCGCACCACAAATCATCTCAAAACTTAGTAACTTAAGGCAACAATCCTGCTATGGCCTGTGACTGTTGGGCAGTTATGAGTCAAGGTCTAGTTTATTGGGCTGTCGGGATGTTAGAATTGGTGGTTGCTCTTCCCCCAGTAGTTGAGGCCAGCTTTCCTGTGGTGTGGCCCTTCTCTCCTAGAGAATCGGGGCAGAAACTGCCAGGCTTCTGAAGCACAAGACCCAGACCTGGCCCAGGGTCACTGCTGCCTCATTCTGTAGGAAAACCAAATCACCGAGGCCAGTATACCTTCAAGGGGAGGGAAACAGACTCACCTCCTGATGGGAGAGCAGATTCACAAAGGGATGAGGGGATTATTGCAACCATCTTCCAGTACATCTTCCTCACAACTGTATCAGGGAGCATTTCTCATTCATCTTCCAGTTACTTATCGAAAAAGTCCCATATATTGGGCTTTATGAAATGTAACCATGTAAAAACAGCCTGTGTGTTTGCCTTCCTGCAGGCTTCTAACCTCCGTGAGGAGATAGACATGAATCAGATAACCCCATAAAAATGCCAAAACTGTGTACAAGGAAGAGGATGGAGTGGTACCTTGGAAACATGTACCGTGGATAAGAGTGACCCTGGGCAAGAGGGTAGAATAGGCTTGCTGGGAAGGACAGCTTGACCTTCTTGACCTTGACCTTTGGGGCTGAGATCTGTAGACCAAGGAGCTGTTCATTGGCTAGAAGGAGACTGGACGGAATAGGATAAATAAAGACTCTGATAAGACTGGACTGAAGCTGGAGAAAAAGGGAGCTAACCAAATAAGCCTTTAGGGTCATTTTTATGAGTTTGTGTTTTTATTTGAAGATGACCAGGAACAAGGATGACATGATCAAGTTTATATTTCAAATTATCAGAGGCTTAGCGAAAAGAAGACTGGCTAGACCAGTTGGGAGACGTTGACCCAGGACAGGTGAGAGATACCTTGCCAAATAGGATCCTTCTCACTCGAGGTTGAAAATATTTATTTCCGCGAGCTGCCACAGAGTTTTCAAATGGCTCTTCTGTCACCGCCTCCAGAGCCAGTTTACGAGAAAAGCTTTCCCTGATCACAAACAGTCTAACCAGACTTGGCTTTAAATTAATTGTGGCTCTTTCCACAAGACGAATCTGTCGTTGGAGATTTACCATCATATTCAAAAGAATGTGCCTCAGGCTCAGAAGACGTCTACAATGAGTTCTAACAAAGCTTTGAACAATAGCTGACTCTTTTAAACCAGCTGCATACAGGGCAGTCAGTACTCTGAAAGAGACACCACTTAGTGACCTAGGTATTGCTGTGTTTTCTTATTTCGTGGTTTCAGGTCCAGGTGGGAGGATTTTTCCTACGGCATTTTCCTCATTGGACAGGTTCACCGTCTTTTAGTCCTTTGACTTGGTTTTCCATCTGGACATGTGTATAGTGGCTTTTCATCTTGAAACTGCGTTTTTCTTTACTGTTTGAAATCCCGCCCCCCATATTTTTATATTTGAAAGCCACTCCCCCCATATCAGTCATATCTGTTTCAATTTTGTATTCTGAGATCACTCATCTGTGCTCTTTGGCCACTTTTTTGTTAAGCCACTGAGTTTTACTTTGTTTCCGTTTGTAAGTTTATTGTATACATTGACCATATTAATCACTTTTTACTGTATATGCTGGGTTGCCAGTTTTCTCATGCTGTAGTCAGACATGCTGAGAAAACATAGCTTCTTTATTTTTCAAAAACTGATGTGATCTTTTTCATGAACTCCCAGGGGAGTTCACACACACACACACACACACACACACACACACACACACACACACACCACACATACACATACACACACACATACCCCCACACACACACATACACACACACACACCCCCCACACACATACACATACACACACACACCACACACCACACATACACATACACACACACACACCCCACACACACATACACATACACACACACACACACCACACCACACACACACCACACACATACACACACACCACACACACCACACACACACACACACCCTACACACACACACATACACACACACACCACACACCACACACACACACTTTTAGTTAAACCCAGTAAGCTCAGTCAAATCCAATCATTTAAGCAGCATTTTTATACACTCAGTATCTCTTGGATAACTCAGCATTGCAGGTTTGCCTGCTAAATTGTTAATCAGGGCACACATTATGGTTATTGGGGTAGTGGGTGATAGGAAATTATCAGGTCCTAGGTTGATCTCTCGTGGTGATTTTTAGTTTCCGGCACTGGGGATGTTGTTTTAGTCTAGTGGCTGGCCCCGGTGCCAGTCCCTAGTCATCACACAGCTGTCCCTGATGGGTCTGAGGATGCTCACCCATGGACAGTTGCCCCACCTGATGACCCAGCCCACTTAAGTCTCTATAGGTTTACCTGTTTTGCCTCCATTTGGTTCCTGGCTGGGGTGATGCTTGTTCTATTGCCATTGGCCAAGGAGTCACTCTGTCCATAACAGCCCGTGTGGTCACTGTTGACAGGCTCCTGAGCTAAATTCTCAATGATGTTTCATCATTGTCTGAAGACATGGAGAGCCCTATGGGTTCCTCCAAGGAACCCACTCACACCACTCACACCACACCTCACCATACCTCACCACACCACACCACACCACTCCACACCACACCAAACATTGGTGCTAACCCACACCTACTCTTCTGCACCCAGCCACACGGGCTATGACTTTAGCAGATGTAATAGCCCTCTTACGTCATCTCCCAGATGCCAGGATGGAGAGTGGGAAAAGCACCTTCATTTCCACCTCTGTCTTCTTAACAGCCTCTGCAGTGCTTGTCAAGAGGGGAGTTCGGGAACACCAGGCTTTCTCTTTTCACTTCCTCCTTCCCCACTTCCCCTCACTGTCCACCTGTGGAGGGTAGATACAGAAAGCTTTCCCTTCCTTTCTCTGGCTAAAAGAGACCCTCCTTTGAACCACATACTCCTCCTCCTCCATGCAGGCAGAGAGAGGTACAGGTTTACTAAAAAGGGAATAAAAATGAGGGATATTTAACAATTTTATAATCTTTATACATATTTAGCAACTATTCTTCTCGTTGATTTTTTTTTTTTTTGCATTTTATCCTTTTTGCCCTCTTACAAATACATAGACTTTTAAAATTTTTATGTAGTGTCATATTTTAATGTTTCTTCATGGATTGTGCCTTCTAAGGGACCCTTGGAGAGATCTCCCCCCATGTAACTCAGATAACCTCTATTTTCTCCTAGTTCTTTTAGAGCATCATTTATCATCTACCTGGAATTTACTGTTGTATTTTGGTAGGTGATGTCTAACTGTATTTATGTTGAAATGGCTAGCCAGATATTCTTTTAAAAAAGATTTTTACATGGACCATTTTAAAAGTCTTTATTGAATTTATTACAATATTGCTTCTGTCTGTGTTCTGGTTTCTTGGCCCTGAGGTATGTAGGGTCCTTGCTCCCTGACCAGATTGAACCCACACCCCCTACATTCAAAGGCAAAGTCTTAGCCACTGGACCACCAAGGAAGTCCCTAACTAGATACTCATGAAAGACTTTTTGAATAATCTATCCTTTCCCATCTTCTTTGGGAAACTACCTTTGTTACATTAGGAAGAATCTTGAATCTATTTTGGAACTCCCACTTCTGTTACATTTATCTGTCTCTCTGCTATTAGTGCTACATTATTTTAGCTTCTGTGGTTTCATAATACACTGTCATATTTTGGGGGTGAAGGCATCTGGATGAATATTATTTTTCAACATTATTTTGTCTATCTTTGCATGTTCATTCTTCCAGGAAAAGTCTGAGCTCATTTTGTCAAGTTACATCTTCTACTCCACCAACACCACTGTACACATACATGCTCTCACACATACATACACAAATCCTGTCACATGTTATTCATAATTTTTGGATATATAGATCAATTTGAAAGGCACCATCTTTATCACACTGAGACCTGTTAAGAAATATGACATTGTAAGTCAACTATACTTCCATAAAAAATATAACATTTCTCCATTTACTTCCCAAATTATTTTTGACTATTGTTTACACTTTCCTTTTAATCCCACTTACTGACATGTTCTTGGAAAATGATTGTTACAAAGAAGTTGGGAAATGCTGCTTTGGTATTTCATCATTAGATATGACACTGTTGGTTTTTAGATCAATATCCTTCATCATATCAAAGAATTATCTTTCTACAGTTTATAGAACAATTTTATAAAAAATGAATTTTTAATTTTATCAAATGTTGCCTTTTTAATATGCATCAATATATTTTTCATTGACACTGAGTTGATAAATTTTATTTCCTAATAATAACCAATCATGTATTCTTGGATTAAATTCTGGCTGATCAGTAGTATTATTCTTTTTTATGTTGCTACATTCTACTAAATATTTTATTTCTGGTTTGCATCTATATTTCTATGTGAGATGAACATATTTTTTATGTTTTTGTTGCTTTTTTGGTTTCGAGATTATGTTAGCTTTATAAAATGAATTGCGACACTTTTCTTTTTTTTCTACTATCTGTAACAATTTAAATAGCATAAGAATTATGTGTTCCTTGAAGGTCTGAAAGAACTTGCCCATAAAACATCTGGGTATAGCACCTTTTATGGAAGCAGCTCTTGGAGACTGTTTTCTATTTCTTCCATGGATAGTGGTCTATTCTGATTGTCAGATTTGATAATCTATGTTTTCTTCTTTTCTATTTTCCTTCTTATTGAGGTCCTACATTTTAGCACAGAATTCTACATGAAATTCTGTTATTTTTTCATTTCTTTTCAATCTCTCTCATTTTGTACACCATCTACTTATGTTTTCTCACTTTTTGTCTTCACTGAGGTGTCTTGAAAGATTGTTCATTTCATTAGTTTTTTTCAGAGAACTCACATCCTGAATTTATTGATCATTTTTCTCTGTTTTCCAGGGCACTAATTTAAGCTCTAGACATTTCTTTTGTTTTTCTGGTTATATCTTGTCCTTTTGTGTTAACGAGCAGAATGTTTGGTTCACGTATTTTAATTTTTCTTGTCTAAGATTAAAAATGACCAAAGCTGTTCATTTTCTTCCCTGCAACTTGAGTTTCTTGCCTTATGTTTTGCCAGGCAGTGCCCTCATCCAGTTGTTTTTCCTATTTGTAGCTCCTTAATCCTATATGAGCTGAAGAAGATTTCTTGTATTGTTGTTGTTGCTTGTTAATTTGAACAGTAATTTCTGTTTTTATCCCCTACTTTTGTTGTTGTTGTTGTATCACTTTTATTGCAAAATTTCACTTATGTGATTGCGATTATCAAAACTGTTATATTATTTCTTGTCACTATTTAAAAAAATATTAAAACAAACATTATCTAGAGTTCTTTGTTTCAAAAAAGTAGAAACTATTTAGAAGATAAAAATATAGAAGTCTATAGGCTGTTTGAACAATAGACCTAAGGAGGATATTGTTTATTTTTTCTTTTTCTAAAGTTTATTTATTTTTAATTGGAGAATAATTGCTTTACAATATTATGTTGGTTTCTGTCATACATCAACATGAATCAGCCATAAGTATACATATGTCCCCACCCTCTTGTACCTCCTTCCCACCTCCCACCCCATCCCACCCCTCTAGGTCATCACAGAGCCTCGGCTTTGAGCTCCTTGTTTCATAGAACAAATTCCCACTAGTTACCTGTTTTACATATGGTAATGTATATATTTCAATGCTACTCTCTCAATTTGTCCCAGCCTCTCCTGCCCTCTGTGTCCACAAATCTGTTCTCTATCTCTGTGTCTCCATTGCTTCTCTGCAAATAGGTTCATCAGTACCATCTTTCTAGATTCCATATCCATGTGTTAGTATGCATTTGTTTTTCTCTTTCAAACATACTCACTGTGTATAATAGGCTTTAGTTTTATCCATCTCATCAGAACTGACTCAAATGTGCTCATTGTTATGGCTGAGTAATATTCCATTGTGTATATGTACCACACACAACTTCTTTATCCATTCATCTCTTGGTGGACATCCAGGTTGCTTCCATGTCCTAGCTATTGTAAATAGTTCTGCAGTGAACATTAGGGTACATGTATTGTTATCAGTCAGTTATAATTGATAATGATACATGTACCCTAATGTAGAGGGATTGTTGGGTCATATGATAGTTTTTTAATCCCCTACTTTTATTTTTTTTATTTTTATTTTATTTTTTTTTCCCAATTATTTTTATTAGTTGGAGGCTAATTACTTTACAATATTGTAGTGGTTTTTGCCATACATTGACATGAATCAGCCATGGATTTACATGTAGTAATCAAAAAAGCTAATACATTTCATAAGCTAGAAATTATTGGGTTTACATTCTTTGACCAGAATGCAGTAAATCTGAAATTGGTTTTTAAAAGTCTACAGACTTACTGCATTCTGGTCAAAGAATGTAAACCCAATAATTTCTAGCTTATGAAATGTATTAGCTTTTTTGATTACTTGATATATGATCAATAATTAGCACATTTAATTGATTGAATGTTGATAAGATATATTTTAATGTTAATAGTGGTGTTTTTGAGATCTCTATCCATTATTTACTATCTTTATCTCTACTTTGTCAGTCAGGAGAGGTGTGATAAACCTTCCTACTGCTACTGTAAATAATTCTCCCAATTCTTTCTTATATTTTTAACAAGTTTTGCTTTAAATATGTTGATGTAGATGCCTAATACTAGAAAGATTAAGTCAACAATACCTTCATTTAAAGAGAGGTTTTTGTCCTGTTTATTTTTCCTTGAAATGTACATTTTAAAAAATTAATATTGCAGTCTCTAACATATTTTTGTTTGCATTGTCAACATACCTTTGCCCATATTTTTATATATCAGATTGTGTATCTTGTATCAAATGGATTTTTCAGAGTCTGTGTGTCTAATTTGGATGTTATTCTCTTAGTAAAAATTTAACTAATTTCCATTGATTATAACAGATACATTTGGATTGATTTTGTCTTCTGTTTTTATGCTTTCTGGCTTTATGCTTCCTTCCTTTTCTTTGTTTTCTGCCTCTTGAAAACTAGGGCCATTTTATTCTTTCCTTTTTAAATTCTGCAGTATTTTGGAATTTTTAATTCTACTACCAGATCATCTTTGAGCCTTTGAAAAACATTTTTTAAGACTTCATTTCTCCAACAGCCATTTCCACCACCCACATTTGCCCATATAAGGGAGGAAGCTTATCCCACCTGTTTTCCCTTCTTCCAGAAACCTGCATACAATTTTGTGTTTTAAATGTAGTTTATTACTATTAAATGTTTACATTTCCTATCCTGTCTTTTGTATCTTTCTATAATTTAGTTTAGTAATACAAATAGTCCTCCTATTATACACTATGATTTACTCACGCAGAGCTCTGGATTTTGCTTTATCTACCATGTGGAACAGGGACCAGCAAACTATGGCCTGTTTTTGTAAATAAAGCTTTATTGCAACACAGCCATGTACATTTGTTTACAAATCATCCATGGCTGCTTCCATGCTATAGTGGCAGAGTTGAATAGCTGCTCAAGAGACTGCTTGGCCCACAAGGTTTAAAATACTTGCTGTTATATTAAAGAAGAGTATAATGCCAAATAAATTTTGATCAATAAAGATGCTGGAGAAGGAAATGGTAACACACTCCAGTATTCTTGCCTGGAAAATCCTAGGCACAAAGAAGCCTGGCGGGCTACAGTCCATGGGGTCGCAAAAGAGTCGGACATAACTTAGTGACTGAATAATAAGGTTGTAAGCCAAACACATTTTTTAAGCCCATATATGTCTGAGCTTAAACACATAAAAGACACCTCTCTGAATACAGAACTTGAATTATATATTTTTTCAATTTCAAAATACTTTTGTTTACTCCTCTGTCTCTTGGTATTCAGTGCTTTATAAGTAATTTGAGGCCAACTTGATTATTCGTTATTTTTTTCCCCTCAAGTTTTCTTTATGTGTTTATTTTCTAACCAAGGTATTTATAGATTTTTTTCCCTAATCAAATTTATAAACGTCTCCTGGACATTTCTGGTACGGTGGTAACTTCCTCATTGTTATTGCCTGAAACCCCATGCTCTTTTTTTTTTTTTTTGGTCCTGAAGCTAAAGATAGAATCTTTTGGTGATTACTTCAACTGCTTTATTCTTTCTCTTGGATTGCATATTAGCTCTGTTTTGGATCTCCTCTGTCTGCCCCCTTTTCTTTTGCTTTTTTGCTCATCTTAGGCATATTTTCACTATTTTCCTCTGACTTCCAAGTTTCTCAAGTCTGTGTTCTATTATATCTAGTTAGCCTTAATAACAAGCTACCTCTTCCTCCTTCCCTCCAATGGAATCCAGTTTATTGGCACATTTCATTATTGCCTACACTTAATTTGTAAACCCAATAGCTCCTTAAATCTCATTTCAGTGCAGCACAGAGATTTCCTTCCATATCACTGTTTTTTTCCTTAATTTTTATTGGAATATGGTTGATTTACAGTGTTGTACTACTTTCTGCTGTATAGCAAAGTGAAACAGTTATACATATATCCACTCTTTTTAAAATTCTTTTCTCATATAGGTCATTACAGAGTAATGAGTAGAGTTCCCTGTGCTATATAGTAGGTCCTTAAGTTATCTATTTTAGATAGAGTAGTGTGTATGTATCAATCCCAATCTCCCAATTTATCCCTCTCCCACTTACTCCCTAGTAACCACATGTTATTTTCTGCACCTGTAACTCTATTTTTGTTTTGCAGATAAGTTCATTAGTACCCTTTTTTTAGATTCCACGTATAAGTGATATCACATGATACTTGTCTTTGTCTGACTTGGTATAGCAATCTCTAGGTCTGTTGACATTGCTGCAGATGGCATTATTTTGGTCTTTTAATGGCTGTGTAATATTCCATTGTATATATGTACCACATCTTCTTTATCCATTCCTTTGTTGATGGACATTTGGGTTGCTTCCATACTGACTGAGCAACTAACACTTTCTTTCTGGGCTTCCCCGGTGGTGCAGATGGTAAAGAATCTGCCTGCAGTGCAGGAGACCCAGATTCGATCCCTGGATTCAGAAGATCCCCTGGAGAAGAGAATGGCAACTCACTTCACTAATCTTGCTTGGGAAATCCCAAGGGCAGAGGGGCCTGGTGAGCTCCAGTCCACGGAATCTCAAAGAGTCACACACGACTAAGCGGCTACTAACTGGATGTTGTAAATAGTGCTGCAATGAACTTGGAGGTGCATGTATCTTTTTGAGTTATGGTTTTCTCAGGGTATATGCCCTGGGATTGCTGGATCATATGATAACTCTATTTTCAGGCTTTTAAGGAACCTCCATTCTGTTCTTCATCGTGACTGTACTATTTTACATTCCCACCAACAATGTAGGAAGGTACTCTTTTCTCCACATCCTCTCTAGCATTTATTATTTGTAGATTTTTTGATGATGGCCATTCTGACCAATGTGAAGTTATACCTTATTGTGGTTTTGATTTGCATTTCTCTAATAATTAGTGATGTTGAGCATCTTTTCCTGTGCCTTTTAACCATTTGTTTTCTTTGAAGAGACGTCTATTTTGGTTCTTCTGCCCATTTCTTGATTGATTTGTTTGTTTTTGTGATATTGAGCTGCACAAGCTCCTTGTATATTTTGGCAATTAATCCCATGTTGGTTGCTTAATTTGCAAATATTTTCCCCCATTCTGAGGGTTGTCTTTTCATTTTGTTCCCTGTCACTCTTTTAAAAGTGGAGTTTTATACCTGAGGATCTCTGATTCCTCAGATCAATCTCATCTACTGAACAGCTGAATCTTTTCACATGACCAGTAATTCTCTTTTTGTTCAGCCTCACAAGGGTGACCTAATAATAACATTTGAAATGGGCTCTGTTTGGAATTGGTTGGGTCCCAGTCCAAACCTTTCAGACCCAGATTAAGGGACTTTCAGGTGGCGCTAGTGGTAAAGAACCCGCCTGCCAATACAGGAGATGTAAGAGATGCAAGTTCAATCCCTGGGACAGGAATATCCCCTGAAGGAAATGGCAGTCCACTCCAGTATTCTTGCCGGAGAATCCTATGGACTACAGTGGTGGGCTACTACTACCACTACTACTGGTGGGCTACAGTCCATGGGGTCACAAAGAGTCGGACATGACTGAAGCCACTTCACACGCACATGAGGGGCAAAGGAAAAGAATTTGTTGCAGTTCACATTTGCCAAAATCTTGATCTGTTTATCCGTAGGGAGCAGAGGAGACAGAAGGACAAGTGCTCACTTTTGCCCAGCAGAGGACAAGAGTCCTCATCCTGTTTGGTTGACACAGTGAGTGCAATGGCCTCTCCTCCATGCGGCATGACCGGCTCCCTGGGATCAATGTCCCAAGAGCCTCCCTTTAGTTGTTGGCTGGTCTTGATGAGAAAACAGAGATTTCCCATCTAGTGTGGACCTTGGCATCAGTACTCTAATTAGACACTCAAGTGCAGTTGGCATTTGTCTTTGAAAAGCTACCCTGACTCTGCCTAGGTCTCCAGGATCTGCTATTCCAAACCTCTGGGGGTGTCACCCAGCAGCAACTGGGAGCCATCTTCCCTTCATCCTGTTTTTGAGGTAAACTGAGGACTCCATCCTTCATTCAAGCTGGTGGCAAACAAACTAGTTTCCAGAAATCTCTCAGAGGTTCTGCCTTATGTGTATGACCCTTTCTTAGTGTTTTCAGTAGTGATGCAAATTTTCACATATTTGTGTATTCTTTTAGATTTTTAAAAATATTTATTTATTTGACTGCATTGAATCTTAATTGTGCTACACAGGCTCTTGGGTTTATTAAGAATTTAGAAATTTCCCCCCAACCCAGGGATCAAACCTGTCTCCTACATTGTCAGGTGGGTTCTTTAACACTAGCGCCACCTGGGAAGCAAGAAATGAAGGAGTTTATGTAAGGGATATGGACAATGGTTGCCCTAGGCAGTTGAAGCTGTTGAAACAGAACACCACAGACCAGGTGTCTTAACAGATATTTACGTCTTACAGTTTTGAAGACTGGGAAGTTCGAGATCAGGGTGCAGCACGGTCAGGTTCTCCTGAGGGCCCTCATCCTGGTTCACTGACAGCCAGGTTCTTGCTCTGTCTTGCAGGACAGAGGGCAAGCCGGCTCTGGTCCCTTCATCTCCTTTTAAGAACACAGATCCCATCACAGGAGCTCCGCCCTCATGACCTCATCCAAACCTAATTACTCCCAAAGCAGAGGTCCCACCTCCAAATGCCATCACAGTGAGGGTTAAGGCTTCAACAGATGAAGTTGGGGGGATGGAAGGGACACAAGGATTCAATCCATCTTAGTGGTGCTTGTGGCCACTTCCTACCTCTAGTTTAATTTCTAGAACAAGCCTGTAAGCTAGAAGCCACTGGGCTCACGCAGAGAAGTGGAAAGCAAGGCATGGCAGGGAGGAAGTGACCTCTCGCTGGAGTTGCCTGGCTTCCTCCTGGAATAGAGGAAAATGCTCTGGCCATGAGTTTAAAAGCCCTGGGTTCCATCTCCTCATCTATAGAAAACGGGGCTTGCGTGGGACCCGTAGTTCTCCAGCTTCTCGACTTCACAATTCCTGGTTCCAATGAAATCCTTCTCAGACACCCAAGATATAAAATGGTTAAAAGTGGCACTGAGCCCATGAAAGTGGTCAGGGGACCCCAGGTCCTGGACGCTGAACCCTCACCTTCCCACCAGGAGTGGTCGGTGGGGCGTCTGGAGCACTGATTGCTCTCTGTTCTAATGGATCTGATTCCAGGCTCAGTAAATGATATCAGAAGAAGTTCTGGAAGGAGTTCAGTCTGCATTTTCAAACGAGCAGGAGGGAAAGTTGACAAAGGGCACATCAGTTGTCATTATTCTGGAATGCTGGCAAACCGTCGTCTTTGCCCAAAAAGGGTTTGAGAAGAGAACATTGCACGCTAACTTTGTTTCTTTTTTTTTATGCTCTCCGCATTTAGCTTATCGGCGGGGCATTTAGTTGCCAGTGAGAAGCCTGCTGTTTACAAATTGGCTGTGTAGTTTGAGCCCATGTGATGAGAAATGTTTTAGAAGGTTACCTGCCATCTGCAGTCATTCACTTTGTAAAACGATTTCACTGTCATCATAACTATAGGACAATCTCAGAAATGGATTTTTTTCCCCAAAGGAAACTCTCAGGGGGGACAAAACCCCAGAGTAACAGATTACTCCTGAAGAAGTTATTGGAGAAGGAAATGGCAACCCACTCTAGTATCCTTGACTGGGAAATCCCATGGACAGAGGAACTTGGCAGGCTACAGTCCATGGGGTCGCAAAATAGTCAGATGCGACATAGCAGCTAAACAACAATGCAGTTACAGCAGTTGTTCTCAACCAGGGGTGATTTTGACCCTCAGGGAACATTTTTAATTGTCACAATGTCTCAGCTGGGGTGAGAGATGCTACTGGCATCTTCTGGATAGAGGCCAGGGATGCCGCTAAACATGGTACAATGTGCAGGACAGCCCCACAACAAAAAGGTATCCAGCCCCAAATGACAACGTTGCCAAGACTGATTAGTAGTTTATATTAAAAGAATTCCTAAAATCAACCAAACTCTTTAGAAACACCACATTTAAGGCAAAAAAATTTTTTATTATGATTCAGGCTTTTAGTTGTTTAGTTCCAATATCTTGGCTAGTGATTTTTAAAAAAGCAAGCAAAAAAGTTTTCATGTACCTACCAACAATATATGAGAGTTTCAATTTCTCTGCATCCTCACATTGGTAGGATTTCTCACATCCTCACATCCTTCTTTCCTTTTTTCAATCTTTTAATTATAACCATCCTAGTGTACATGAAGTAGTATCTCATTGTGGTTTTGATTTGCATTTCTCTGATGACAAAAGAAGTTGAACATCTTTTCATGTGCTTGTTGGCCAATTGTGTATCTTCTTTGACATAAAGTCTATCCAAGTCCCTGGCCCATTTTAAAATTAGAATTTGTTCTTTTGTAGTTGAGTTGCAGGAATTCTTTATGTGTTTAGGATACTAGAACCTTATGAGATATATGACTGGCAAGTGTTTCTCTCATTTTGTGGGTTTTCCTTTCACTTTCTTGATAGTATCCTTTGATGCACAAATGTCTAATTTTTATGAAGTCCAGTTTGCCTAATTTTCCTTTTGTTGCTTGTGCTTTTAGTGCCATATCTAAGAAATCATTGATCCAGGTCACAAAGAGTTATTCCTAACCTTCTAAGAGCTTCTCATTTTAGCACTTTCAAGTAAGCCTTTGAACCATTTTAATTTTTATGTATGGTGTGAGATAAGGTTCCAACTTCATTCTTTTGCATGTGGAAATTCAGTTGTCCAAACACCACTTGCTGAAGAGACTATCCTTTTCCTAATGAAATGGTCTTAATGTCCTTGTTGAAATTCAATTGGCTGTAGAATATGGGTCATTTCTGGACTCTCTGTTACATATTTCATGTGTCTGTTAATCTTATGCCAATACCAAACTCTTTTGATTACTGTATCTTTGTAATAGTTTTGAGACTGCTCAGTTCAGTTCAGTTCAGTCACTCATTCCTGTCCGACTATTTGCGAACACATGGACTGCAGCATGCCGGTCCTCCCTGTCCATCACCAACTCCTGGAATTTACTCAAACTCATGTCCATTGAGTCAATGATGCGATCCAACCATCTCATCCTCTGTCATCCCCTTCTCCTCCTGCCTTCAATCATTCCCAGAATCAGGGTTTTTTCCAGTGAGTCAGTCCTTCACATTAGGTGACGAAAGTATTGGAGTATCATCTTCAGCATCAGTCCTACCAATGAATATTCAGGACTGATTTCCTTTAGGGTGAACTGGTTGGATCTCCTTGCTGTCCAAGCTGTCCAAGGGACTCTCAAGAGTCTTCTCCAGCACCACAGTTCAAAAGTATCAGTTCTTCAGTGCTCAGCTTTCTTTATTGTCCAACATCCATATGTGACTAGAAAAACCATAGCTTTGACTAGATGGACCTTTGTCAGCAAAATAATGTCTCTCTTTTCTAATATGCTGTTTAGGTTGGTCATAGCTTTTCTTCCAAGGAGCAAGCATCTTTTAATTTCATGCCTGCAGTCACCATCTGCAGTGATTTTGGAGCCCTAAAAAATAAACTTTCTCACTGATTCCATTGTTTCCCCATCTATTTGCCATGAAGTGATGGGACCAGATGCCATGATCTCAGTTTTCTGAATGTTGAGCTTTAAGTCAACTTTTTCACTCTCCTGTTTCACTTTCATCAAGAGGCTCTTTAGTTCTTCTTTACTTTCTGCCATAAGGGGGGTGTCATCTGCATATCTGAGGTTATTGATATTTCTCCTGGCAATCTTGATTCCAGCTTGTGTTTCATCCAGCCCAGCATTTCTCATGATGTACTCTGCATATAAGTTAAATAAGCAGGGTGACAATATACAGCCTTGACGTACTCCTCTCCTGATTTGGAACCAGTCTGTTGTTCCATGTCCAGTTCTAACTATTGCTTCTTGAGCTGCATACAGATTTCTCGAGGCAGGTCAGGTGGTCTGGTATTCCCATCTCTTAAAGAATTTTACACATTTTGTTGTGATCTACATAGTCAAAGGCTTTGGCATGGTCAATAAAGCAGAAGTAGATGTTTTTCTGGAACTCTCTTGCTTTTTTGATGATCCAGTGGACATTGGCAATTTGATCTCTGGTTCCTCTGCCTTTTCTAAATCCAGCTTGAACATCTGGAAGTTCATGGCCCATGTACTGTTGAAGCCTGGTTTGGAGAATTTTGAGCATTACTTTGCTAGCGTGTGAGATGAGTGCAATTGTGAGGTAGTTTGAGCATTCTTTGGCATTGCCTTTCTTTGGGATTGGAATGAAAGCTGACCTTTTCCAGTCCTGTGGCCACTGCTGAGTTTTCCAAATTTGCTGGCATATTGAGTGCAGCACTTTCACAGCATCATCTTTCAGGATTTGAAATAGCTCAACTGGAATTCCATCACTTCCACTAGCTTTGTTCGTAGAGATGCTTCCTAAGTCCACTTAACTACACATTCCAGGATATCTGGCTCTAGGTGAGTGATCACACCATTGTGATTATCTGGGTTGTGAAGATCTTCTTTGTATAGTTCTTCTGTGTATTCTTGCCACCTCTTCTTAATATCTTCTGCCTCTGTTAGATCCATACCATTTGTGTCCTTTATTGTGCCCATCTTTGCATGAAAATTTCCCTTGGTATCTCTAATTTTCTGGAAGAGATCTCTAGTCTTTCCCTTTCTATTGTTTTTCCTCTATTTCTTTGCACTGATCACTGAGGAAGGCTTTCTTATCTCTCCTTGCTCTTCTTTGGAACTCTGCATTCAAATGGGTATATCTTTCCTTTTCTCCTTTACCTTTAGCTTCTCTTCTTTTCACAGCTATTTGTAAGGCCTCCTCAGACAACCATTTTGCCTTTTTGCATTTCTTTTTCTTGGGGATTGTCTTGATCACTGCCTCCTGTACAATGTCACAAGCCTCCATCCCTTGAATCTACCCAAATTGAGATTGCTACCCAGTGTTTTTTACATTTCCTAAAGCTTAATGGAAGATTTAAAAGATACTACTTCTTTTTTTTTTTTTAATATTACATAGAATAGCAAAGGTACGTGATTCCTTTAGAGTTCTTAAATTCAAAAACTCTGAAGATGGATACTTCTAGATTATTAATTTGAGGTTAAGACCTGACCTAATCAGAAATAACTTGGCAGTGAACACAACCTGAACTCACATGGATCTATAGATTCTATGAGATCTATGAAAATATAGGTTTCAGAATATAGAGTTTATAGAATATAAAAATCTATATTTTATTTTTTATTGGTTATTTGTTTTGTTTTTAAATATAGCCTCCAATAGAAAGCCTTTTCTTTTCTTTTAATTAATTTATTTTACTTTACAACATTGTGTTGATTTTGCCATATATTGACTTGAATCCACCATGGGTGTACATGTGTTCCCCATCCTGAACCCCCTTCCCACTTCCCTCTCCATCCCATCCCTCTGGGTCATCCCAGTGCACCAGCCCCGAACATCCTGTATCATGCATCGAACCTGGACTGGCGATTCGTTTCACATATGGTAATTTACACGTTTCAATGCCATTCTCCCATAGCATCCTGCCCTCGCCCTCTCCCACAGAGTCCAAAAGACTTTCAGTACATCTGTGTCTCTTTTGCTGTCTCGCATATAAGGTCATCATTACCATCTTTTTAAATTCCATATATATGAGTTAGTATACTGTATTGGTGTTTTTCTTTCTGGCTTACTTCACTCGTATAATAGGCTCCAGTTTCATCCATCTCATTAGAACTGATTCAAATGCATTCTTTTTAATGGCTGAGTAATATTCCATAGTGTAAATGTACCACAGCTTTCTTATCCATTCATCTGCTGATGGGCATCTAGGTTGCTTCCGTGTCCTGGCTATTATAAACAGTGCTGTGATGAACATTGGGATACACGTGTCTCTTTCAATTCTGGTTTCCTCAGTGTGTATGCCCAGCAGTGGGATTGCTGGATCATATGGCAGTTCTGTTTCCAGATTTTTAAGGAATCTCCACACTGTTCTCCATAGTGGCTGTACTAGTTTGCATTCCCACCAACAGTGTAAGAGGGTTCCCTTTTCACCACACCCTCTCCAGCATTTATTGCTTGTAGACTTTTTGATAGCAGCCATTCTGACCAGTGTGAGATGTTACCTCATTGTGGTTTTGATTTGCATTTCTCTGATAATGATGATGTTGAGCATCTTTTCATGTGTTTGTTAGCCATCTGTATGTCTTTGGAGAAATGTCTCTTTAGTTCTTTGGCCCACTTTAAAATTCCAACATATGGAGGATGAACAACATGCTGCTGAATAACCAACAAATCACAGAAGAAATAAAAAAAGAAATAAAAATATGCATAGAAATGAATGAAAATGAAAACACAACAACCCAAAACCTATGGGACACTATAAAAGCAGTGCTAAGGGGAAGGTTCATAGCAATACAGGCTTACCTCAAGAAACAAGAAAAAAGTCAAATAAATAACCTAACTCTATACCTAAAGTAATTTGAAAAGGAAGAAATTATGAACCCCAGGGTTAGTAGAAGGAAAGAAATCTTAAAAATTAGGGCAGAAATAAATGCAAAAGAAGCAAAAGAAACCATAGCAAAGATCAACCAAAAGCTGGTTCTTTGAGAAGGTAAATAAAATTGACAGACCATTAGCCAGACTCATCAAGAAACAAAGGGAGAAAAATAAAATCAACAAAATTAGAAATGAAAATGGGGAGATCACAATAGACAACACAGAAATACAAAGGATCATAAAAGACTATTATCAGCAACTATATGAAAATAAAATGGACAACTTGGAAGAAATGGACAAATTCCTAGAAAAGTACAACTTTCCAAAATTGAACCAGGAAGAAATAGAAAATCTCAACAGACCCATCACAAGCATGGAAATTGAAACTGTAATAAAAAAAAAAAAATCTTCCAACAAACAAAAGCCCAGGACCAGATGGCTTCACAGCTGAATTCTACCAAAAATTTAGAGAAGAACTAACACCTATACTACTCAAACTCTTCCAGAAAATTGCAGAGGAAGGTAAACTTCCAAAGTCATTCTACGAGGCCACCATCACCTTGATACCAAAACCTGACAAAGATGCCACAAAAAAAGAAAACTATAGGCCAATATCACTGATGAACATAGATGCAAAAATCCTTAACAAAATTCTAGCAAACAGAATCCAACAACACATTAAAAAGATCATACATTATGACCAAGTGGGCTTTACCCCAGGGATGCAAGGATTCTTCAATATCCACAAATCAATCAATGTAATACACCATATTAGCAAATTGAAAAATAAAAACCATATGATTATCTCAATAGATGCAGAGAAAACCTTTGACAAAATTCAACATCCATTTATGATTAAAAAAAAAAAAACCCTCCAGAAAGCAGGAATGAAAGGAACATACCTCAACATAATAAGAGCTATGTATGGCAAACCCTCAGCAAACATTATCCTCAATGGTGAAAAATTGAAAGTGTTTCCCCTTAAGTCAGGAACAAGACAAAGGTGCCCACTCTCACCACTGCTATTCAATATAGTTTTGGAAGTTTTGGCCACAGCAATCAGAGCACAAAAAGAAATAAAAGGAATCCAGATTGGAAGAGAAGAAGTAAAAACTCTCACTGTTTGCAGATGACATGATCCTCTATGTAGAAAACCCTAAAGACTCTACCAGAAAATTACTAGAGCTAATCAATGAATATAGTAGAATTGCAAGATATAAAATTAACACTCAGGGGACGTCCCTGGTGGTCCAGTGGCTAAGACTCTGCACTCCCAGTGCAGGGGGCCCAGGTTTGATTCCTGGCCAGGGAACTAGATCCCACATGCTGCAGCTAGGAGTTCGAATGCCACAACTAAAGACCCTGCATGCTGCAATGAAGATCAAAGATATCCACTGCCGGAACTAAGATCTGACATAGCCAAATAAATAAATATTTAAAAAAAAAAAAATTAACACTCAGAAATCCCTTGTGTTCCTATACACTAACAATGAGAAAACAGAAAGAGAAATTAAGGAAACAATTCCATTCACCATTGCAATGAAAAGAATAAAATACTTAAGAATAAATCTACCTAAAGAAACAAAAGACCTACATATAGAAAACTATAAAACACTGATGATTCATGTCAATGTATGACAAAAACCACTACAATATTGTAAAGTAATTAGCCTCCAACTAATAAAAATAAATGAAAAAAAAAGGTAAAAAAAAAAAACACTGATGAAAGAAATCAAAGAGGACACAAATAGGTGAAGAAATATACCATATTCATGGATTGGAAGAATCAATATAGTGA
The DNA here is from genome assembly GCF_019320065.1 of Cervus canadensis. Lineage (NCBI taxonomy): Eukaryota > Metazoa > Chordata > Mammalia > Artiodactyla > Cervidae > Cervus > Cervus canadensis. Next base: position 7,707,758 of record NC_057415.1, on the reverse strand, counting down.
AAATGAGTATACTACCCAAAGCAATCTATAGATTCAATGCAATCCCTATCAAGCTACCAATGGTTTTTTTCAGAGAACTAGAACAAATAATTTCACAATTTGTATGGAAATACAAAAAAACCTTGAATAGCCAAAGCAATCTTGAGAAAGAAGAATGGAACTGGATGAATCAACCTGCCTGACTTCAGGCTCTACTACAAAGCCACAGTCATCAAGACAGTATGGTACTGGCACAAAGACAGAAATATAGATCAATGGAACAAAATAGAAAGCCCAGAGATAAATCCACACACCTATGGACACCTTATCTTTGACAAAGGAGGCAAGAATGTACAATGGAGAAAAGACAATCTCTTTAACAAGTGGTGCTGGGAAAACTGGTCAACCACTTGTAAAAGAATGAAACTAGAACAGTTTCTAATGCCATACACAAAAATAAACTCAAAATGGATTAAAGATCTAAACATAAGACCAAAAACTATAAAACTCCTAGAGGAAAACATAGGCAAAAAACTCTCCGACATAAACCACAGCAGAATCCTCTATGACCCACCTCCCAGAATATTGGAAATAAAAGCAAAAATAAACAAATGGGACCTAATTAAAATTAAAAGCTTCTGCACAACAAAGGAAACTATAAACAAGGTGAAAAGACAGCCTTCAGAATGGGAGAAAATAATAGCAAATGAAGTAATGGACAAAGAATTAATCTCAAAAATATACAAGCAACTCCTGCAGCTCAATTCCAGAAAAATAAAAGACCCAATCAAAAATCTATATTTTAAATAAATTTCATATAATCTTTATATTTTATCTAGATTTTATATTCACATATCAAGTTGCAAAAAGATTTATATGTTTGATTATGGGGTGCTGCCCCATGCCTCTCTGGTGGTCTTATTTAATGCATAACATATGATCTGTGTTGCTTTTACAAAATCTGAAACACCCTAGGTTTCAAAACATATAACTCCAAAAGTTTTGGGAAAAGAATGGTGGACCCATGCCATTCTATTAGGGCAACACTGTTTATCTCATGATGTTCAAAACTCTGATGATTTTCTATCTTTGGGTAGAAAAACACAAGGAGAAACAAATAATCACAATGTGTCTTCTGTAACTAACATTGATGGCACAAATGGTTTGTGTTAGTCAATATTTACGTGTGCTATCTCATTTTAAATCTTTCAAAACACAGGTTCTGACAGTTCACTTTAGTTCAGTCACTCAGTCGTGTCTGACTCTTTGTGACCCCATGGACTGCAGCATGCCAGGTTCCCTGTCTATCACCAACTCCCAGAGCTTACTCAAACTCATGTCCATTGAGTCAGTGATGCCATCCAACCATCTCATTCTCTGTCTGTGGGGAAACATAATAAAGTGACCCTTATTAGTCAAAAGTTGGAAGTGGTTTTTCTGAGCCTCTTTTAATATATCAAGAGAAACTGAAAAGGAAAACGCTTTCACAAATTTGAGGTCCTGTGTAGCTCCCATGGGTGGGAAACCTAAAGCAAGTTGTCCTCCTGATGTCTGGTCTGACTCCTGTGTGGGGACTGTTCCTCTCCTGATTATAGTCTGTTCTGCCTCACACTCCTGAAAGGCAGCAGACCTGCCCAGATTCCCCTTCTCATCATGGGCTGTTGGTGATTTCTAGATGATTCTCCTTCTTCAGATTAGTTTACACAGTCTGAATTTTGCACGTTTATGAGTTCTTTTAGCTTAAACATTGCCCTTCTGGAACATTCTTTTTTTATATAAGTAATTTATTTTTCTAAGATTTTTTGATGTGGACTATTTTTAAAAGTTTTTATTGAATTTTTTACAATGTTTCATGTTTTATGTTTTGATTTTTTGGCCATGAGACATGTGGGAATCCCCAACCAGGGATTGAACTCTCACTCCCTGTATTGGAAGGTGATGTCCCAACCGCTGGACTATGAGGGAAATCCCTTATGGAACATTCTTTAAAATGAAAATGCCCCAGCCAATCACAAGGCCTCTGGTACCTCCAATTCTATAGCCCATTATTCAAGTGTTATTTTACCTAACTCTGTAATTTCCCTATGTAGTTGTGAGGAGATATTCTTATCCTTGTTTTATGTGCCTAAGAAATGCAGCTCAGGAAACTCAAACAGGGGTGCTGTATCAACCTAGGGGGTGGGGTGGGGAGGGAGATAGGAGGGAGTTTCAAAAGGGAGGGGACATATGTATACCTATAGTTGATTCATATTGAGGTTTGACAGAAAACAGCAAAATTCTATAAAGCAATTATCCTTCAATAAAAAATAAATTAATTTAAAAAAAAGAAATGCAACTCATAGGTGTTAAATAGTGTAACCAGTGCCACCAAGGTAGTAACAGAAGGGCCATTATGATTTTTTCCTCTACAGTGTGTTAACTTCCTCAATAGAACCATGTCGATCATATGGCAAACAAGACATTAGCTTTGGCCACCATCTCCAGGAGAAATCAGAAGACCCAACACTGTCTACCCTGACTCTGTCGAGGTTAGCTCTTATAATTTCCTGGAAGGGAAGAAGTAGTTATACAAGAGGAACTGAAGTTGGAGAAACCCAGGATAAGCAGGATCAGCAGAAATGAGAGAGTGCGGGGAGTAAATTATTAACATTGTGAGTCTAATGTTCACTGAGTTCTCAGATGTTTTCACATCCAGTCCTTCTCCTAAACTTGCTTATTAGTCAGAAGTGTTTACAGAGCATCCAGCATCTGCCGTGTGTTCAGTTCTAAGTCTAATGAAGCAGACTGGAGAAGGTGACCCGCTGCCTCCAAGTCTGATTGGGGAGAAAAGGATAACATCCATAAAACAGTAGTTATCAGGAAAAGCTCTAGGATTCAGAGGCAAGATAGGTCAGGCAGGGCTTAGATGCTCATGGAAATTTCTGTGGAGGGAGAGAGTTTTCAGTTGGATCTTGAAAGGTAAGATATGAAAAGTCAAGCTGCAAGGCAGAAGTGAACATTGCATGGTTATGGGCTAGTGAACTCATCCCCTAGAGAGGGTGATTGAGTGTGTGGGTATGAGCACATGTGTGTGCATGCAGGGGACAGCCATCAAAGACAATATTGACCAGGTTTGGTTACACCATTCTCCTGGATGTCTTTTTGAAAACCAGTCAAGGATTTTGATCTTGCAGTAAGAGAACCTGGGGAGCCACTGTGGGTACAAAGAAGGTAGGTAACATGGTGGGATAGGTGACATTTTTCTCCTGTGAAGAAATGGAGTGGGATAAACAAAAGATATCACTTTGCTTTGAGTGTGAAGTGGAATGGTGGTGCCAAGGACTGATGCTGGGAGGAGGAATACCTTCTGGAAGGCCATCGGTTTTGACCATATTCCACCTGAAATCATGTGCATAAGTGAAACTGTGAAGAACTGTGCTATTCAATGTGAATATGGTAAACTCTAGCCATACGTGGTGCATTAAAGTTAAAATTCATTGACATTGTTGTTCAGTCACTCAGTCATGTCTGACTGTTTGCGACCCCATGGACAGTAGCTTGCCAGGCTCCCCTGTCCTCCAGCATCTCCCAGAGTTTGCTCAAACTCATATCCATGGAGTCAATGGACCAACCATCCATGGAGTCCATGGAATCAACCACCCAACCATCTTGTCCTCTCTCATCCCTTATAACATTAAAAACTTAGTTCCTATAGAAACATATATAGCATTTTCCCCACGTGGTTCCACTGTAAATCCCATTTCATTCATCCCCTTTCCCCCAGGTTTCTCAATGCCCTGGAGATACCCCATATTGGTCAAAAATGCCATGTCATCTACAAAAGAGCTTCCCTGGTGGCTCACTGGTAAAGAATCTGCCTGCCAGTGCAGGAGACAAGAGTTCAATCCCTGATCTGGAAAGATCTTCTGGAGAAGGAAATGGCAACCCACTCCAGTATTCTTGCAGCTGCAAAAACAATTCCATCAAAATAAAAATTTTAAAAATAAAATAAAAGCTTAGCTCCTCATTCAAGTTCACCACATTTCAAGAACTCACTAGTGACATATGGCTAATGGTTACCATATTGGACAGTTGCTACCATATTGGACAGCCATGTGCCAGTATCAGTAGCCATATTCACATATGGCTAATGGCTACCATACAGAAAAATTTGCATCATCTTGGAATGTTCACTTGCTCTAGATCTAGAGATCAGTAGCAAATATCAGCATTTTGGTGATGAAGGAGCTCCTGGGATGGAAATGGGAACTGGTGATGGTAAGTCAAGGGTCTTCTCTCAAGGAAGACACTGTAGGCGTGAATTTTAGGACATGCATGAAGTTTAGGGAAAGAGGCATAAGGAGAGCAAACAAACATTTCCCTGAAGTTTTGAAAAAGTGGGAGACACAGCATAACATAAATCCTGCAACAGAACAGGAAGAAAATGTCATTTAGGAGGGAGTGGGGCCAATATCAATTGCTGATGTCGAAGAGAAAGAGAACCAGAATAGAAATTGTGTTTAGTAATCTGAGGTCATTGGTGACCTATCAAACTTGATGCTGATCTCTGAGACTGCGATAGGAGTTTGGTACTAGGAACAGTTTCAGGAGAGTGGTGGGACCAGGGCTTGGTTCAGAGGATGGAGGTGAGGGAGGAAATGGAGGTGGGGAGCAGAGCCAGGCAGTAGGAGAAGCAAAAGAAAGAGAGGGAATTGTCACCATCCAGGGGAACCCAGTCAAATATTCTTTCTTTTTCCAAGAAAAAGAAGCAAAAAGATGTGAGACTCTTCAAGGGTTGAGAGGATTAGAAGAAGAAGGTACCTGTGAAAACCAGGTGGACGCCTTTGTAGTTGGGATGGAATGAGAAAGGGGGCGCTGGGAGGGGGTTTAGACTTTCAGGGGGCCCAGGGGATGGGGGATCAGGAGAGCTATGGGTGGGCTTGCGGCCATTGTCCTCTGAGATCGGAAGACTTGGGTGAAGCCAGGGAATGCCTCTGCTTGGTCTGCTGGCTCTCCTGTCTTCCCCACTCCCCTTCCACTGGATTCTTCCTTTAGATCAGTTTATTCTGATTTTTTCTAATGCATTACACCTTAACACTTATGCATAGTATGACTCCCTAGATTTCTCTAAAACTGTTGCAACTCTGCATGCACACTTCTTATTTGTCTGTGTCAGTGTCATCTGTCTTATTTATTTATTTACTTTTTAGCCACCCCATGTGGCATAGGAGATCTTAGTTCCCCGACCAGGAATCGAAACTGTACACCTTCACATTGGAAGGCAGAGTCTTAACCACTGGACCACAAGGGAAGTCCTAGTATCACCTGTTTTAGATTGTAAGGACAAGGACAGGGTCTATTTAACTTTTGTTATACAGGGTTCATCACACTACTGTGAACACAGAGGCAATTAATTCAATACCATTTAATTATAAAGTCAGTAATTACATTTAAATTTGAAGAGCTGCTTTTTAAAAATAGATGTATACAGTTAAATGGGTATGCATGCATGCATACATATGTGTTGACAACTCTATTGACCAGATAAAGATTATTTGTCCTCCTTACCTTTAGGGTAAAGAGTTGTTAGAGACTGATTTAATTTTGGATTTTAGTTTATTGTGCAGTGATGCTGAACGCTTTGTGGACATTATTTGATTGAGTCCTTGCATACATGTGAAGCGATAGGTACTCTGAGTCTCATTTCAGAGATGAGGAAATTGTGGCAGAGGCTGGTTCTGTAACTTGCCCAGGGTCACGTCATTAAGTACAAAAGGCAGTGTAGGAATTGGAACCTGGTTCTCCCTGGTGCCCAGTCTCGTGCCCTTAACATCCTCTGTGTTCTCAGGCCAACGCGCTAAAGTGATGGGTCTATTCCTGCTATCATGACCGTGTTTGCCACAGCCGTGATCATGCCCACATAAGGATGTGTTTGTTCTCTAGAGCCATAATTCTCCTCTCGTTACTGAGAGGCAGAAAAATGGTTATGGGGAAATAACAAAAATAACACCTCCTGGTGTCAACCCAGCCTCCACAGAGGACAGAATGCTTAGCAACTCTTTCAAAGTATCCAAGACAAAACTTGACCTTTCTGTATTTTCTCCATTTAGAATTAAATTTGTCTTTAATGAATATGGTTTGAATAAATCAAGACATCCTGTTTTAGCTATGTAACTGGGAAGGTAATATTTTCAATCTGATTTAAAATTTTTCTTTTGCCAAATTCCACAGGGCAAGGAGGGGGAATGTTAAAGTTAAGGATAAAAAGAAACTTCTCAGGAAGTGCACTGATACAAACTATATCTGTGATCATTGTAAATACCTTTCCAAACTGAAGTCCAGGGTTCCCATGGTAACTGCTTTTACCCCAACTGGCTTGCATGTTTTTTTGTCTAGAAGCCAGTGGAGCAGGACCCAGCTGTGTCACAAAGTTCAGGTGTCAATAGCAGATGGATCTCCTGGGACAAACACCAGACAGGAAAATGTTGCACGCACCCAGCCACTACCTTCCCACACCCTTGTACTTTGCTACTGTGCTGACCAAGTGCCCAGAGCTCCCCAGGGCCAGCCGTCCTCTCAAAGTCAAACCATCAACTATATTGAACTGTGACTTTTCTCTTTCTCTGGTGAGCACTGGACAGAAATTAGAGCCACATACTTTGATCTACCAATGTTGCGTCCATCAGTGATCTTGGGCAATCATGTTTCATAAGGGTCAGAACATGGATTCGGTAATCCAGGCCAATTGCCAGCTGGAAAAATTGTGTCTTGCCTTCCTGTGACTCACTCCAGCCTCCAGATGGAAGTGATTTCCCAAGGTCACTGCAAAACCCAGTTCAAAGGTGTCTTGTGTGGAGAACATACGGCATGACAGTGCAAGGGAAATTGTACTGAGGGTCAGGAATGTCTTTCCTGTTCTTGCTCTTGACCTTGGCAGATCTGAGAACTTCCGTCCAATCATGGGAGCATCATAGGAACAGCGAATGACTTTCCTCTTCCCCACGCCCTTCTCACCACCCCGCCGTACGCCCTTTCTCCTATATTTTAGGCGGAGTGAAGGGACCGAGAAAGAAATGTGCCTTCTTTCACCGAATCATTTCCATTTCTTAAAATAAATCCTAGTTTTCCTCCTTTGGGAAGCCACCCCAGGACTAGGATCTCAAAATATCTTTTATTTACTTTATGTGAGAAACTTATTGAGAGCCTGCCAGGTGGCAGATATAAGCAGACCCTGACTTCAAGGTGGAAACCAACATATAACTGGGCATATGAAAGAGCTGTGCTTATTATGTAGGCACTGTTAGAAGACGTTGCTCTTCCAGTTTCGGATATGTGTGTGAGAGTGTGTGTGTGTGTTAGTTGCTCAGTCATTTCCAACTCTTTGCAACCCCACCCACTATAGCCCAGCAGGCTCCTCTGTCCATGGAATTCTCCAGGTAAGAATACTTGAGTGGATAGCCATTCCCCTCTCCAGGGGATCTTCCTGACCCAGGATCTTCTGCATTACAGGTAGATTCTTTACCATCTGAGCCACCAAGGAAGCCCAATTTGGGGGGCAGGGCAGGGTGTCAAAAGTCTTCATAAAAGAAGTGACTTGATTGGTGTGATCTTCATGTAATTAGCATTCACATTTCATGATTAGGACATAGGTTTAAATACACACATCAACATGCAAGTCTGTCTTGATGTCTCCTTGTTGTTCTTCAATCACTCAGTTGTGTCCGACTCTTTGCGACCCCATGGACGGCAGCATGCTAGGCTTCCTTGTCCTCACCATCTCCCAGGGTTTGCCCAAGTTCATGTCCACTGCATTGGTGATTCCATCCAGCCATCTCATCCTCTGATGCCATCTTCTCCTTCTGCCCTCAGTGTTTCCTTAGATCACAAAAATCTTCAGTATGAAAACCTGGTCTTTCTTATTACAGGTAAAATATCTGACTTACCTAGAATAGAGTTGAGGAATCAGTGAGGGTCATCATGGCCCTTACTTTGCCTCCAAAACTGAGGGAACAGATTGGAGAATCTACAGGCTGTCTATGTGAATTGGGTGGCCTGTGCAGCTGAGTATACAGTGTCCAGTGGGAAATGGATTGATAACCAAGCCCCAAAGCTATAGAGTGGCGCTAGTGGTAAAGAACCTGCCTGCCAATGTAGGAGTCATAAGATCGAAACAACATTCAATCACTGGGTGGGGAGGATGCCCCAGAGGAGGGCATGACAACCCACTCATTTTCTTGCCTGGAGAGTCCCATGGACAGAGGAGCCTGGTGGGCTACAGTCCATAGGGTCACACAGAATCAGACACCACAGAAGCTACTTAGCATGCGTGCATACACTACACTGCTCTTATTATTTTCAACCACTTCTTTTACTTTCTACCATTTCTTTTTTTTAAATCCCCTCCGTCTTGAGCCTCCCTCACCCCACCCCACCCCTGCAAACTGCCCCTTTATGTCTCACAGAACACCAGGCTGGGCTCCCTATATTAGTAGCAGCTTCACACTAGCTACCTGTTTTACACATGGTGGCATATATATTCTAACATTTCTTTAAAAGTAATGGCACCTTCATTTTAACCATAATTTCATGCTTTGGATTACCTTGATTCAGAAGCACAACTTTTAAGTTAGAGTATACTTGCATTACAATGTTGTGTTAGCTTCTCCTGTACAGACAGCAAAGTGAATCCGCTGCACGCATGCATACATCCCTGCTTTTTTGTATTTCCTTCCCAATTAGGTCACCATGGGGCACCAAGTAGAGTCCCTTGTGCTATAACAGTGGGTTCTCATTAGTTATCTGGCTTTCCCCCTTTGGCCATTTTTATTTATTTATTAAACTTTTATTTATTTGTTTATTGTACTGGGGTGTAGCCGATTAATAAACAATGTTGTGATAGTTTTAGGTGAACAACAAAGGAACTCAGTTGTCCATATACTGTATACATCCTCCCCCCAATGTCCCTCCCATCCAGACTGTCACATAATGTTGAGCAGAATTCCCTGTGCTAGACAGTAGGTCCTTGTTTGTTATCCACTTTAAATATAGCAATGTGGACATGTCCATCTTAAACTCCCTAACTATCCCTTCCCCCAGTCCTTCCTCTCAGCAAGTATATGCTCATAGTAGTGGATATGTGTCAATCCCATTTCCCAGTTCATCCCGCCTCCCTATCCCACTTTGGTGTCCATATGTTTTTTTCTCTATGTCTGTAACTCTGTTTCAGAAGCATGACTTTTAAAGATTCATACTTGCTACTATGTGACTCTGGGAAGGTTTGTTCTCTCCAGGCCTCAATTCTTTTAATTAATTAAGCTGTATTGAAGTATAGTTGATTTATAATGTGTTAGTTTCAGTTGCATAGCAAAGTGGTTCAGTTACACATATACATATATTTTTTCCCTTATAGATAATTACAAAATACTGAGCATATTCCCTTGTGCTATACAGTGGGTCCTTGTTGCTTATGCGTTTTATAGATAGTAGTGTGTATCTGTTAATCCCAAATTCCTAACTTATCCCTCCCCCACTTTCTCCTTTGGTAACCATGTGTCAAGTGTACATGCTCAGTCATGTCTGACTCTTTGTGACCCCACTGACTGTGACCCATCCTCTGTCCATGGGATCATCCTAGCAAGAATACTGGAGTGGGTTGCCATTTCCTCCTCCAGGGGATCTTCCTGACACAGGGATCGAACCCAAGTCTCCTGCACTGAAAGTAGATTCTTTACTACTCAGCCATCTGTGAAGCCCGTTGTTGCTATGTCTTTAGACCTCACCTTTTCTCCAGAATGATAGAATTGGTTTCGGTGATGTTTCTTAAGCTCTGCATTATATTCTATAGGCCTCACCTAAAGCAGTCTTAGTAGCAGTAGTAGTCGCTCAGTCATGTCTGACTCTTTGTGACCCCACAGACTGTAGCCCGCCAGGCTCCTCTGTCCATGGGATTCTCCAGGTAAGAATACTGGAGTGGATTACCATTCCCTTCCACAGAGAATCTTCCCAACCCAGGAACTGAACCCAGGTCTTCTGCACTGCAGACAGATTCTTTATCATCTGAGCTACAGGGAAGATCCAAACAGTCTTAATCAGCTTTGAATCCCCAGCTACAATGTACAGTAGTAAAGCACTGAATAAATATTTGTTGATTAGATTAAAAAGACTCAAGGTCCAGTTCTACTTGTGAGATAACAAAATGAATCTTCCTGTGGAGTTCAGATATCCTGATCAGCTGTGCATACTGTGTATAAATAGCAGAACTAAGAGTTTGGATTTTCTCCGTGTGGAGGTGACTTGGCTCTTTAAGTTAGTCCAACTTTAATCTTCAGATATACATTCAGGCAAAGATTGGCCCAGGTTTCATGCTATTAAACATTTAGATTTAAAAGGAAAGATGTCAATTATCCAAAACACTTAAATGTGATCTTGTAAACTAAAAAAGCCTCCAAATTCCTTTTGGTGCCAGAAAAGTAAACTCAGTGTGAAACAGCTGTATGATTGAAAGCCTGTCCTGGTTTGTACTCAGTTACTTGGCTTAACTACACAGCCTTGAGCAACAGGAGTCTTGTGATCAGTGTAGACGGCCAACTGGAAAAACTCAAGCCAAAAAGAAAAAATCTGAATTGTCCTAATTATATGTTGCAATGCTTCCAGTAACTTAAAGATGATTCTATTTCCCTGTCCTGAATTGCCTTGTTAGAGAATAAAGTCTTAGGATAGGAATCAAAGCCAGGAAAGCGGGGAGCACTGAGTCGTAGAAGATGCGTCTTCTCAGTTTGTGTTAGGTCACCGGGGTGGGTGTCAGAATGTGTACGTGTGTGCTTAGTTGTGTCTGACTCTTGTGCGACCCCATGGACTGTAGTCCACCAGGCTCCTCTGTCCATGGCATTCTCTGGGCAAGAATACTGGGGTGGGTCCTTCTCCAGGGGATCTTCGCAACCCAGGATTCGAACCCACGTCTCCTGCATCTCCTGCATTGGCAGGCGGATTCTTACCACTTGGAAAGCCCAAGTGTCAAAATAGCCACTGCAAGCAAAGCATCCTCGTTGTGGACTTCAGTCAGCTCTCTGGCCATTTATTTGAGTACCAATGGCTACTGAAGACTTCAGTGCAACTCTTACTACTTCTCCTTTTAACTGTGTATGTCCTGTAGATTCTACACTCCACCTGAAGCTATTTTAATACAATAGAATCTGTGTGGGTCCAGAATAAATAAAACATCTTTTCATAAGGGACTTTTGGGAAAGATTCAGGCAGATGCCTGGTGGAGGAAGTGAACTCTGTCAGTTTTATTTTTTTCTATTTACAAAGACAGGTATTTTCCAGTATGTATCTGCTAAGCCATTTACAGAAACTTCTTTTGATAATTGGTATCCTGTAGGCGGGCTTCTCACGTGGCTCAGTGGTAAAGAATCTGCCCGCCAATTCAGGAGACTCGGGAGAAATGGGTTTGAGCCCCGGGTCCGGAAGATTCCCTGGAGGAGGAAATGGCAACTCACTTAAGTATTTTTGCCTGGAGAATCCTATGGACAGAGGAGCTTGGCAGACTGTGGTCCATGGGGCTGCGAAAAGTCAGACATAACTGACTATGGGCACACAGACACACAGGGCGTTTGAAATTTGTCTCCTAACACCCCAGTGTAGTGTGAGAACTGTGTCATTGGCCCCAGGGCTCTGGACAATTTGGTGGGCTTTCTGTTCAGGAATATGGGGTCAAGGATATGGGGTCAAGGAAGGTGGAAAGGGACTTTTGCAGTCTGAGCATTTAACATGCTTTGTGGGCCAGGGCCGTGAGATTAGACTCTTCACAGACCAGTATCCGGGTCATTGCCACATATGTGGCTCCTTTAAGGAGTGGGCAGAACTCAGGGTCACGAATCAGAACATTTCAGGAGTGTGAGTGCAGTTTCAGCACTCACTGCTTTGGCCACATTGCTATCTCTGCCAGGATCTGGGTTTGTTGCCTGATAGGTGGGGTTTGTTTAAAAGCTGCCCCAATTACCTCAGAATAATATCACTGGGGAGTCACGTGAGAGATAAGATTCGAGTGCCATAAATAGTTGTGTTGTACAGATGTAAGATTGTCGTGTTATGTTGACTGCAGGACACGAGGAATCCTTGTCTAAAGTGGCAGTCAGTTTGTTGGTGATGAGATTTAGAACCTTCAGTCAGTGGATGGGTGCTTGGCTGATTTGTTACTGGTCTATGGATAGAGTAAGTGTTCAGAGATGTTTATAGCAAGATGACCGAGAAATTCTGTTAAATATGATAATAAAAATCAGGGCTTGTATTTGCTTGTCCTTTGCGGTTTCTTTCTCTTTCATGTAATTTATTTTTCTTACATTTAACAAAAGGACTGGTATTGATATATGTTGTATTTGGAAAAAAACTGGCCTCTCACAGAGATTGGAGAAACTGTAACATGGTGGTGGTTTAGTTGCTAAGTTGTGTCCAACTCTTTGCAACCCCATGGACTATAGCCCGCCAGGCTCCTCTGTCCATGGAATTTTCCAGACAAGAATACTGGAGTGGGTTGCCATTTCTTTCTCCAGGAGATCTTTCCAACCCAGAGGTTGAACCCAGGTCTCCCGCATTTCAGGCAGATTCTTTACCGACTGAGCCACCAGGATGTGTGGGGCATCAAAAATCCAGAAGACAAGTGAAAAATTAAAATGAGAGTTGCATGTTTTACCTATCCCTTGAGAGGCTGACAGGAAGTGGAAAATATCAGAGACTGCCCCAGCTGGATGGGTCACTTCCTTTGAAGATGTCTGGTATCTTGTCAACACAACCAGAGGACATGCTCTGATGTCCCAACCTGGGAATCTGCCCCAGTATCATCAAAAGGAATAAAGGCCCCAAGAGTAGGACTACAAGCCCTTTTCCTAAGGTGGTGCTGCTGATGAAATCTGGCCATCCACAGACGGCCATGGTCAGCTGAGCAAGGAGAGGATGTTAATTTCCATGTCCAGACCATCCAAAGTGGCTGAATGATCTGAAGACAGCCTGCTTTCTGTTTTGGTACTGATATCTATAAACTGGTGTACAGTTGATCCTTGAACAACATGAGTCTGAACTGCATAGGTCCACTGATAGGCAGATTTTTTTTTTTAAATGAATACCTCCTACAGTACTACACAATTAGAGGCTAATTGAATGTGCAGATTGCCAGCTGCATATGCAGAGGACTGACTGTGAAGTTATTCTTGGATTTTTCCACTATGAAGGCATTGATACCCTTAACCTTCATGTTGTTTGACAGTCAGCTGTAACTTTAAAATAAATCTTAATATCAAATAAGATAATCCTCATCTCCTTTTGGCTTTTCATACATATTTACTCTTCCAGCTGAAATGTGGAATTGTTTAGTTCTCTCATTTGAAAGTCTGTTAACTTGTATATTAAAATGAATAAAAGTGATATCTTTACATGATAAAGAAGCCCCATCCAGGCACGTATCACTTCATTTAAGTCAGTTAAGCTTTGTAACTTTCCTTTTGTGTCTTCTCTGCACTTCTTATTAAATGAATCCCTAGATAGTTTAGATTTTTTGTTGGAATATAATTGCTTTACAATGTTACGTTAGCTTCTGCTGTACAGTAACATGAATCAGCCGTATGTATGCACATATGCCCTCCCTCCTAAGCCTCCCTGCCACCCGCCTCCCGTAGCCCTCTTCTAGGTCCTCCCAGAGCACTGGACAGAGCTCCCTGTCCTCTGCAGCAGCTTCTAGCTAGCTAGCTAGCTATTTTACACGTGTTAGTGTATATATGTCAATGCTAGTCTCTCAACTTTATTGTTACTGTCAATGAAGTCCTGACCCCCATTACATTCTAACTCTAATGATTGCTGGTAGATAAGAAAGCTTTAAGGTTTTAGGTTTAACCAACCACCATCCTGCTGTCTCATTATGGTTCCAGTGATTTTTTAGCTAATTCTTTGGAGTTTTCCAGATTTACAAAAATCATCTGTGTTCATCAACTCTGGTCCTCTTTCCAATATGTAGAACTTACCCTTTTCTTTGGGGCTTCCTTGGTGACTCAGAGGGTAAAGTGTCTACCTGCAATGCAGGAGAAAATCCCTAGAAAATCCCATGGACAGAGAAGCCTGGTAGACTATAGTCCATGGAATCACAAAGAGTCAGACACGATTGAGTGACTTCACCCTTTTCTTTGGCTAATTGTGTTGGCTATTATTTCTAGAACAATGTTACATAAGTAAAGATGTCCTGTTGAGATGACAGGCTTCCAGAACTTTCTTTCTTATCAGTAGAAACTTGGAACTTTAAAGTTCTCTGTCAGCCTCTTCTTCCTCTCCATTGGTGCTCAAACACTTGCGGATAAAATAAAATCTCATTCAGATGACTGTGAAAGGCAGTCTTGGGAGAAATACGCAATTGAGTGCTTTCTCTTGGCCTTGCCTTAATAATATGGGACTAGAAGGGGAAGGTGGAATTGAAGGACTGATTCTAGTCTAATTATGAGGTGCCTACATTTTGTAGCATCGTAATTAGCCTCAAGAGGGTGCTTACCTGAGTCACTGCTGGGCTCCCTAGTGAGGACCCAGTCAGAACAGTTGTTCAACTTATATAGCTCTGCCTTTCAAGGAGATAGTAGGGGTACTTCTGAGGTCTTTACTTTGCATTTTGTGCTTAATTTCAATTCAAACCCATATTCAAGGTACCCACCCCTGACAAGCAAAAGGAAGACAAAATTTATCCCTTGTTTCTATTTCCAACCCATTCAAAAATAGAAGGCAGGCAGAGTTCTCAGGAGTGGACATTGGTTCAGCTGGGAGACTGGGCATCTGGTCTCCACTGTGACAAGGTCAGGGGAAATCACCAGAATTGCCCGGGCTGGGCATCTCTTCTGTTTCTCCCCGGCATAGAGTCTGGTTAGGCTTCAGAATTGTCAGTGTTCAGAGTAAATGAAAAATCTGAGGATCAAACAAGCTGTTCTTTACTTCTGCTTACTCCCTTACTTTATACATTGGCACAGACACTATATATGTGTGTGCATACTCAGTCACTCAGTCACATCCAACTCTTTGTGACCCCATGGACTGTAGTACACCAGGCTCCTCTCTCCATGGGATTCTCCAGGCAAGAATACTGGAGTGGGTTGTCATTTCCTTCTCCAGGGGATCTCCCCAACTCAAAGATCAAACCTGTGTCTCCTGCTTTGGCAGGCAGGTTCTTTACCGCTGAGCCACCTGGGAAGCCCATGAGTAGTAGCTTCTTAAATACACATAAATGTGATCGTGTCCAGGGCAGTGAATGCTGCGCTGTGCTGTCAGGTCCCTTCCCTCCAGGACCAAAGCAGTGGATGACACCCAATGCTGGGCGTGCTGATCTCACAGCTCACACCTGTCTCACCTCTGCTGGTGGGAGCTGCCCCCTCTCTGGAAGCAGACTGCGTACAATGACAGTCTTTGTCCTAATTCAGGGCAACTGTTCAGCACTCTCCAGCTCCATTGGGATTGGCTTCACTCCCTAACAGGTGTGATCCCAAGGGTACATCCCATAAATCTCCCACAGACAAGCCTCCATCTTAGAGTCAGCTTCCCAAGTAAAGTCTACTGCCCAGAGCCTGTCCCTCAGTCCACTTCCCTGACCTATACAATCTGCTGGAATTTTTAGTGTCATTCTTTTTGTGTGTGTGTGCCAACCCCTCCCTTACAGAGGTCCTTACGTACACAGGTGATTTTTCTTCTTGGCCACAGACCCCTAACAGAAGGATGGCTAGTTTAAAGGGTATGTGTGCTTTCGATTTTAAAAGACGTTGCCGGATAACCTTTTTAAGACTCAAGGACATCATTCCACCAACAAAGGAGGAGACTTCTCGGCCACTGATGCTCTCCCCTGAAGACCAAAGGGCTAGTTCAGACCTTAAGGCTTTGTTCAGACCTTCGTCATTTCCCACTGCAGACCCGGTGGGAAATGAGGGAGAGTTTGGTGAGGGGAGGGCAAGACTAATGGGCTTGAGGAAGTCCTGAGGTCTCCTGGTGACTCCTTCCTCTCAATGGATGAAAGACAGAGTAGAGACCTTCAGGACCTCTTCTGCTCTGGCCCTCCAGGCTGGAGTGCTTGGGGCTGGGAAGCCCACCGGGGGCTCTGGAGCCCAGCACAGGGGCGGCTGCTGCTGGCCCGGGGCTGACAAAGGAGGACCTCAGAGCAAAGGTGGGCAGAATGGGCCCAGGAGGAACTGCCAACAGCATACTCCCCACCCCTGACCAAAAATGGTGCTTAACTAGTCCCCCATGAGTGGATTTATGCTCCTCTTGTCCCTAAAGACAAGCAGGAAGTGAACTGGCATGTGGCTGATATACCCAAGAGGATGGGGAAGATTAAGGTGTCATTAGTGTTGTTTAATCACTAAGTTGTGTCCAATTCTTTGTGACTCCATGGACTGTGGTCCACTAGACTCCCCTATCCATGGGATTCTCCAGGCAAGAATACTGGAGTGGGTTGCCATTTCCTTCTCCAGAGAATCTTCCTGACTCAGGGGACAAACCCTCATCTCCTCCATTGGCAGGTGAATTCTTTACCACTTAGCCACCAGGGAAGCCCAAGATTGAGGTGACTGTCCCGAAATTGGGAAAAATCTATTTAGAATATTTGAGCACAGATGGACCTCCTATTATGTCTAAGATGTTGGATGTGACCAGGCGCTTCCATGACCTCTGCATCCTTTGCAAACTGGCCATGGTCAGTGATGGGGTGGAGTGGGAGAGTTCGGCAGGTATGTCTCTACGTGGTCAGGCACCGCACAGGAAGTATCTTACTGGTTGGTCATCACTGGTGCCTCCTCTCCTCTTTTTGGTGTGTGTTGAAATGAGATGACCCTCTATGCTACTATTGTGACACAGACTCATTATCCCTAATAAGCATTTCATAACTCCATCTATTTTTGCCAATTGTTTTAAGTCTCTCTGATGAGCTATGTGAGGCATGCTGTTATCTTAATCTTCTTAACGTCCATGTGAGAGTTTGACAAGTCAGCAGGGGATCTTGCCTTAGCTGCCAGGGATACACGATTAGGTTACAGCTCCAGTGACCCATGCTTCAGAGCCTCCCTGCCCGTCCCCCTCCTCATCAAGGATTCATCTCCAGAGCATACTTCTTTTAAAAGACCTCAGTTTCCTGAAGTCTGGGAAGTCATGGTGCATCAGTGAGAACAAAGCTGTTAGGAAGACCAGTATTTGGGATTCCAAAAAATAATTTAATCTTGTGAAAATAAGTAAATAAAGAGTGGAAAAGGTGTGTGTGTGAGAGAGAGAGAGAGAGAAAGAAAGACCTTAACCAACTCCAGCTGGGAGGCTATGCAACAAGCAGCCTCAGAGTTTCAGAATCAAAAGTGTATGTATATATGGGACTTCCATGGTGGCTTCCCTGATGGCTCAGTGGTAGAGAATCTGCCTGCCAATGCAGGAGATGCTGGTTTGATCCTGGGGTTGGGAAGATCCCTTGGAGGAGGAAATAACAACCCACTCCAGTATACTTGCCAGGAAAACCCCATGGACAGATGAGCCTGGCAGGCTACAGTTCATGGAGTCACAAAGAGTCAGCACAACTTAGCGACTGAGCATACATGCACATGTGTGTATGTATATTTTTTCACTTAAAATTTTTTTTATTGAAGTATAATATGCCCATAGAAAAGTGAGCCTAGGTATCCATCTTGATGAATCTTTACAAAGTGAACCCACCTGGGTATCCAGCACCCAGTTTAAGAACCAACATCACCCGGACCCAGAGACCCCTCATACCCTCCTCCACTCAGCCCAAGTAACCACTCTCTCAACTTCTAACCCATAGATTCCTTCTGCCAGGCTTTGACCTTCACATAAATGGAATCACACAGGATGTAGTGTCTTAGGCATTTGTGAGCTTTTGCCCTTGCAGTCGAGGTCCTTTTAGTCTCATTATGCAGATTCATATTTTAACCTTCTGCAAGGATTAATACAGAGTCCAAAGGGAGTAGTTAACATTGTGGCAGAGTTTGAGTGCTTCTTTTCCTCAGATCATTTCAGGGTAGGAAAATAATTGAGGTTTTGGCAGCTGAGATGACTGTGGGCGGAACAGCTTATTTCTCAGTTAATTCCTTAAGTAAACCATCATCTCTGCCAACTATTGCCATTGCCGCTCCACTCTGAGGAAGGTCCGACTCTGCTGTCCCTCCAGCCACACCATCTTTGTTTCTACTTTCTATTAACTTTCCCACTTTTTGTGTTGAAAGAATACTGTCAGGTGTCAGAGTCTCATCCTTTCATGGCCATTTCCCTGTGGTCCAGACGTGGGTCCTGATAACTAAGTTGGTTCTGGAGATAGAAGAAGAAAGCAGAGGTTGGAACTGGGTTGACAAGAGTGAGTGAGCATCTTCATTTCATAGCCATGTTCCTCCAGGTCCTCCCCTTTATTTGCAAGCAGGGTATCCATGGCTGCCTCCAAGGATCAAGTGTGGGTGCAGGCGAAAGAGGTCATGAAGCATCTTCTGCTAACCATGGTCTCGGGTGTTGATCCAGTCTGCTGCTCCCACCCCAACACCCCAGGTGACCACTGTTCCCTGCCCAAAAGCAGCCAGGTGCTAACGTGGTGGTTCTTTTTTTTTCACTGTGTTGGGCTGAAGGGGAAGCTCCAATACTGTGGCTACCTGATGCAAAGAGCCAACTCTTTGGAAAAGACTGATGCTGGGAAAAATTAAGGGCAGGAGGAGAAGAGAACAACAGAGAATGAGATGGTTGGATGACATCACCGACTGGATAGACATGAGTTTGAACAAACTCCAGGAGATGGTGAAGGACAGAGAGGCCTGGCATGCTGCAGTCCATGTGATCGCAAAGATTTAGACACGACCGAGCGGCTGAACAGCAAACGAGGTCTTAGTCTTGGCACATGGGATCTCCGCAGTGTCATGTGGGATCTTTCACTGTGGCTCTGGGACTCTCCAGATGTGGCTCGCAGGCTCCAGAGCACAGGCTCAGTAGTTGTGGCATACCGAGTTGCTCCACAGCTTGTGGGGTCTTAGTTCCCCAACCAGGGATCAAACTTACATCCACTGCATTGCGCGGTGAATTCTTTAACCCCTGGACCACCAGGGAAGTCCCAAAATGTGGTTCTCATTGGTGAGCATGACCTAGAAACTTATTAAATGTGTAGATTGCTAGCCCCACTCCCAGAAATCCTGCCTCATGAAGGCTAAGGTGGGTCCTTGTGGTTCTGACACAAACAGCTGAATTGAGTCGATTAGAGACTCGCTCACACACACCTCGTTCTCTGCAAGCGTTTGGCATTTCTTCTCCCTGCAGTACCCAGTCCAGCCTCCTCTGCATTTATAACATAGAGTCACTATTTCCCTAGTGAATCTGCTTCCACTCAGCTTGTCTGCACCTTAGATTAGGGTTTTCAGCATTTCCTCTAGAGACACTTACCAGGAGCATGTGGGGTTATCCACAAGTGGAATATGTACTATGGAATTACAGTAAGTCTTCTACATAGGAACCTTCAAGTTGCAAATTTTCAAAGTAAACCTGGAGCTTACTAATGAAGACCTGATGGAATTGGAGGCCCAGAGAAAGGATGAAGAGAGACCAGAGGAAGAAGTAACTGAAGAACAGAAGAGATTCACGACACAGTAAGTGGCAAGAGGATTTTCTTTATGTGAGGAGGCACTGTTAGTTTGGGAAGCACAGGACTTGAATGGAGAATGGTACATGCAGGTTGCAGCAGCCGTTCAGAATGCAACCTAGTGCTACTGGGTCATCTGTGATGAGAAAAAAAGAGCTACTATCCAGACATCCCTGGATTGTTTTTTTTCCAAGAGGGTAGATAGAATTGAATCCAGCAAGGAACCAGGACTGTCAGGTTCCTTCCGTGTCAGGCGTGAGTGTAATTACAGCTTCCCCTCCGTCTCCTATTGCTGGCAATCCGTCAGCTCTGCCATCTGTCACCCCCTCTCCCTCCTCCAGTCAGTAACTCTTCTTTCCTGTTCACTTGATGCCAGCCTCTGTATACCAGCTGTTGTACTGTACTACTGTACTTTTCAAGGTACTGTACCACAAGATTAAGCGTTTTCTTAATCTTTTGTGTTTGTTTTTTTTATTATTATTACTTGTGTGAAGAGTATTATAAAGCTATTACAGTATAGCACTATATAGCTGATTGTGTTAGTTGGGTACCTTGGCTAACTTTGTTGGACTAACGAACAAACTGAACTCATGAATGTGCTTTCAGAAAAGAACTCGTTCATGTTTCGGGAACTTACTGTACTTATCTAGGTTTTTATTTTATGTTGGGTAGTCTTCTGAACTCCAGTACTATCTCTTTGCCCACATTCATGAAAAACTCAAGACTCAGGCTCTGTGTGTTCAGAGGTGGAGTCCAGGATTGTGTGTGTGTGTGTGCTAAGTCACTCAGTCATGTCCAGCTCTGTGCAAACCTATGGACTGTAGCCTGCCAGGCTCTTCTGTCCATGGGATTCTCCAGGAATGGAGTTGCCATGCCTTCCTCCAGGGGATCTTCCTGACCCAGGGATCGAACCTGTGTCTCTTATGTCTCCTACATTGGGAGGCAGGTTCTTTACCACTAGCACCACTTGGGAAGCATGGAATCAAGGATTACGTAGCTCATTTCTTGTGATTGAGCCTTTTGTCCTGCTGCCTAGTGCTCATTTGTTCCTGTTCTCTTTCTCCACTTACTGAATTGTCATTTCTTCCTTAACATTTTTTTTTCTTGTGCATAAAATTTCATTGACACATAATATTAAGTGCCATTAAAAGTTCTGTTTAAATTTATTAAGAATATGGGGTGAATTGGAATCCTTGCAATATTGCTCTTGGCTTTAAGAGACATGCATATCCCTTCATTTTATCCTTTCTTAGAATATTTTTCTGGAACTGTTTTGCCTTTGTGTTGCTTGCTCCCCAGGCAGTTCTGTTTTAGGGGTACTACTAGTACCCATTAATTAGAATTTGCCTTATTTTGTGGTCGGTTTCTTGTCAGCCCCGTATTTACCCTCCCGTCATGTGGTCTTGAGTCCAGCAGGGTTTATGCAGACCCTGGCTTTGTCAGCGGGGGAGGCAGGCAGGTTACTGGTGGCTCTATGGGTCAGGGGAGGTGATGGTTCAATATCTGGGCCGGGTGAGAGCAAGAAGACACCACAGTCCCTAGTGTGTTTCTCAGCTTCCAGAAACTATTTGTGTACTGTGACTCTGCTCTACTGAGATGTGATGCTTTTGCAAAATTATGTGCCAGCCACCTTAAACTTGATGTGAACTTCCTCATGCATACAGCCCTGTAGGTACTGCTATTATTCAAACTGAAAGGAAGAAGCAGTGGAGGAATCCTGAGATTAAGTGATATGGCTCATATGTGGCAAATGCAGAATGGGCATCCTGCCCTGCGCTCTAACTCAGGATGCCCTGTGTGTGGTTATGATGTGTCCCTGGCAAATATTAGTGCTTCCTAAGTCACAGGCATGACTGCTGTTTCCAGTGGTTCCAGTCAGACGGCTGACTCTTGGTCACTGACCATGAAGACATGAAAGAATTAAAATGCACACCCTACAACTTCATTTATTAGAGAATCAATCTACAGGGAGTGTGTGTGCGAGCGTGCTCAGTCACTTCAGTCGGGTCCAACTCTTTGCAACTCTATGGACTATAGTCCACCAGGCTCTTTTGCCCATGGGATTCTCCAGGCAAGAATATTGGAGTGGGTTGCCATGCCCTTCTCCAGGGGATCTTCCTGACCCAGTCTCCTGTGTCTCCTGCATTGCAGGCAGTTTCCTTACTGCTGAGTCGCCAGGGAAACCCTACAGGAAACATTCAGTTCAGTTCAGTTCAGTTGCTCAGTTGTGTCCAGCTCTTTGTGACCCCATGGACTACAGCACGCCAGGCTTCCCTGTCTATTACCACCTCCTAGAGTTTGCTCACACTCATGTGCATTGAGTCAGTGATGCCATCCAACCATCTCACCTTCTGTTATGCCCTTCTCCTCCTGCCTTCAGGGTCAAGAGAGTCTTTTCCCAGCATCAGGGTCTTTTCCAGTAAGTCAGTTCTTTTCATCAGATGGCCAAAGTATTGGAGCTTCAGCCTCAGCATCA